>NW_027325867.1:5000-25000 GCF_048418805.1 Vulpes vulpes
TGCCCTGCGATCCCATATGCCTCACACCTGGACTCCCCGGGCGGGCGAGCCAGCTTTCTGGCCCTGCCTGCCTGAGCCTACCTCTCTATCTCTGGCATCCAACTTGCAACTTCAAGTCCCTGAGGTCGAGAGCTTCGGCTCTCTGGGTCCTGCTAGTAACCCAAACAGACAGACACCTTTGCCATGCCATGCCATGCCATGCCATGCCATGCCATGCCATGCCATGCCATTCCATTCCATTCCATTCCATTCCATTCCATTCCATACCACTTGCAATCAGGCATCTGCGAAATGAATATTGAGCAAGGGAATTCTCAGCCTTGAACGTTTCTGGGCCCCGCTCCCTTGGCTTTCGCACCGGCCAAAGGTCCAAAGGGCTCCGAGAAACCTCAGCACACGGGCTCTGTTTCCGTCCCTCTGAACACACGTTGCCTGTCTGTCTCCCTTATAATACAGAAACGGGGACGCCTGAGTGGCTCCGTGTGGAGCATCTGCCTTAGGGGCACGTCGTGATCACAGGATCCGGGGATCCAGCCCCACATCGAGCTCCTTGCATTGGAGCCTGCTTCTCCCTCTGCCTAGGTCTCTGCCCCTTTCTCTCTCTCTCTCTCTCTCTCTCAATATCCGGCAAAAATGAAAGAAAGAAAGAAGAAAGAAAGAGAAGACAAGAGAAGAAAAAGAAAAGAAAAAGAAAAAGAAAAGGAAAAGAAAAGAAAAGAAAAGAAAAGAAAAGAAAAGAAAAGAAAAGAAAAGAAAAGAAGAAAATTCCCTACGTTCGGACTTCCAGGTCACCCCATCAGAAAGATGCCTCGTGGGATGGGACCCAAGAGGTGGTCCAGAGAAATAAGGACCCGACTCCCCCCCCACACACACACACACACTTCCCATGAGTCCAAATCACGAAGAAGACGGGGAAAGCAGGCCAGGCAGGCAGACGCCAGAAATCCGAAGTCCACACGCACGCACGCACGCACACACGAGCACCAGAACCGATGCCCAACCCACTGCCTGCGCCTCCACCTCTCTCAGAGGGCTGAAAGGCAACCACGGACAAGGCCTGTTTTCCAGGAGGAAGCCGACATGAAGGAACAGGCGGCGTTGGAGGCGGAAGGCTGGAAGGTTAACGGATAGAGAAAGGAAAAGAGGGACAAGACGGACGGGTGGACACCTGGGTGGCTCAGTGGTTGGGCGGCTGCCTTCCTCTCAGGGTGTGATGCGGGGCGGGGGGGGGGGGGGGGGGGGGGAGGTGGAAGGGATACCCTGGGGTCCTGTGCCCGCATCCGGTTCCCTGCCTGCGGGGAGCCTGCTTCTCCCTCTGCCTGTGTCTCTGTCTGCCTCTCTCTGTGTCTCTCAGGAGTAAATAAAGAAATCCTTAAAAAAAAAAAAAAAAAGGAAAAAAATAAAAACCTTTAAATCTGTCTCAGTCCGCCTCTCTCTGTGTCTCTCAGGAGTAAATAAAGAAATCCTTAAAAAAAAAAAAAAAAAGGAAAAAAATAAAAACCTTTAAATCTGTCTCACTCCTGGCGGGGGCGGGGACTGCCTTGCCGCCTCTGCGCCTCCGCCTCCCCCGCGGCCCCCGCACCCCCCCCCACCCCGTTTCTGCAACACTCCTGTGGATGGAGTGGTCAACTCCTCTGCCATCATCCCGGGTGCCTCCAACGCCATCGCCGCCCCCCCTCCTCATCCCGCCGCCCCCCTGTAAGGAGCAAAAATCACCCGAGCCATTGGGCCACCACGGGAGCCTGACAGTGGGAGTGGGGAACACATACATTGAGTTTTTAGAGGACGCGGGGCGGCGGGGGGGGGGGGGGGGGCGGGCGGCTGGGGCGACATCTACACCTCAGTTTTTGTGTTTCTCTTTTGTCTGATTCAGGAAACCTGCCGATACCTGGGTGTGTTAGTAAACGTGTTTCAGGTTTGTTTGTGTCTTTTTTCCTTCCTCTTTTTTTTAAATTTTAATTCACAATTCATGAGACATACACACACACACACACACACACACACACACACACACACAGGCAGAGACACAGGCAGAGGGAGAAGCGGGCTCCCCGCAGGAACCCCCGATGTAGGACTCGATCCCGGGACTCCAGGATCACGCCCTGGGCCGAAGGCAGGTGCTAAACCGCTGAGCCACCCAGGGATCCCCTGTTTCGTGCTTCCTTAACAATTGTATCATACAGGGCAGCCCGTGTGGCTCAGCGTTTTAGTGCCACCTTCAGCCCAGGGCGTGATCCTGGAGTCCCGGGATCGAGTCCCACGTCAGGCTCCCTGCATTGGAGCCTGCTTCTCCCTCTGTCTTTGCCTCTCTCTCTCTCTCTCTCTCTCTCTCTCTCTCTCACAGACACACCAAATCTTAAAAAAAAAAAAAAAAATTTGTGTCCTACATGTTAGGTTTTTACAAAATGAACAGCGGAGAAATATCAGAAAACCAGCAGAGCCAGGCAGTAGGTTCGAGAGTGCTTTAATGGGGAGCGCTCCTGGGCGAGGTTCCATGACTCGGAGAGGTGGCCAGAGACAGGGAAGTCGCGCGGGGTTGGGGACTGTGGGGGTTTTTAAGCCTTCTTGGTTCCGGCTCTGGATCCGGGTGGGTCCCTTGCCAAATTAGACAAGGGAACACTGTGTCCTTAGGTGATTGGCTGGGGGGGTGGGGTGGGGTAGTATCGGGGGAGGGGGTGGGGGTGGGGGTGGTTCCTGGATGGAAAGTCCTGGATGGAAAGTTTCGGTTTCCCATCTAGGCTTCGACTTACTGGAGATGATGTGGTGGTCAGGGCTGCTGCTTTGACGGGAAGATCAGCCATTTTGACCCAGTTTGAGATGTCCGCCATTTTGGGTGCCCCTGTCTCTCAGCCAGCCCAACAATACATACGCATACACACACACACACACACGTGTTTCTAAAAACTATCACATGTATTCATCCATTTGACAATCTAAGGATTTCTGGTATGATAGGCAATGTGCCCGTGGTTCCTACTG
This sequence comes from Vulpes vulpes, assembly GCF_048418805.1. Lineage (NCBI taxonomy): Eukaryota > Metazoa > Chordata > Mammalia > Carnivora > Canidae > Vulpes > Vulpes vulpes. The sequence continues at coordinate 7,980 of NW_027325867.1, forward strand.
GCTTTTCACCAGAGACTGAGGTTTCTAGGAGTTAACAGTCTGCCGCCTGGGTGGCTCAGTGGTTGAGGGGTTGAGCATCGGCCTTTGGGTCAGGGCCCAATTCTGGGGCGGCGGGGGGGGGAGTGTCCGAGTCCGGACCCATTTCCACATCTGGCTCCCTGTGGGGAGCCTGCTTCTGCCTATGTCTCTGTCTCTCTCTCTCCCTTCCCCCTTCACAAAGTGCTCTCTCTCTCTCTCTCCTCTCTCCTCTCTCCTCTCTCCTCGCTCAAAAAGTGTAAAATAAGTACAATTTTTAAAAATCTGCCACATGGAATCGAGACTACTGGTTAACGACAAGGAAAACAACCTCTGTGTGTGAGATAGTAGGAGACATGTAGAAAATGCGGGTGGTGGTGGTGGTGGTGGTGGTGGTGGTGGTTAAAGAAAATGAATCTGTCCTGAAATGACTCTGGCTTTTTTTTTTTTTTTTTTAAGATTTTATTTACTTATTCATGAGATGAGAGACACAGGGACAGGCAGACACAAGGGAAGCAGGCTCCATGCGAGGACCCTGATATGGGACTCAGTCCCAGGAGTCTGGGATCACGTCCTGAGCCCAAGCCAGACGATCAAAGGCTGAGGCACACGGGCGTCCCAAAGCCCAGCTATTTAGAGAAAGAACACTTAAGACTCACGGAACGGGGGATCCCTGGGTGGCGCAGCGGTTTGGCGCCTGCCTTTGGCCCAGGGCGCGATCCTGGAGGCCCGGGATCGGAATCCCACGTCGGGCTCCTGGTGCATGGAGCCTGCTTCTCCCTCTGCCTGTGTCTCTGCCTCTCTCTCTCTCTCTCTCTCTCTCTCTCTCTCTCTCTCTCTCTCTCTGTATGACTATCAAAAATGAATAATTAAAAAAAAAAAAAAAGACTGACGGAACGGAAAAAGAAATTATAGAAGGGATTTCTGAAGGAGATTTTTGAGATTTGTTTTTGGTTTTCTTTTTTTTTTTTTTTTTTTTTTTTTTTTGGATTTTACTTATGTATTCATGGGAGAGAGAGAGAGAGACAGAGAGAGAAAGAGAGAGACAGAGACAGACAAAGAGAGACAGAGACAGACAGAGATAGAGAGAGACAGAGAGAGAGAGAGAGAGAGAAAGGAAGAGAGACAGAGACAGAGAGAAGGGGAGAGAGAGACAGGCAGAGAAAAGAGAGGCAGAGAGATAAAGAGAGACAGACAGAGAGAGACAGAGAGAGACAGAGAGATAAAGAGAGACAGAGACGGAGAAAGCGAGACAAAGAGAGAGAGAGAGAGAGAGAGAGAGAGAGAGAGAGAGACAGGCAGGGGAAGAAGTAGGCTCCACTGGGGAGCCCGATGCGGGTCTGGATCCCAGGACCCCTGGGATCAGGCCCTGAGCCAAAGGCAGACCTTCCACCACCGCTGAGCCACCCAAGGCGTCCCAGAAGCAGACTCTTTGAAAAGTAATTGTAGGCGTGGTCAGGACGGACTGAGATTGGGAGAAGTGGGTTTTACTAGTATACTGGTGTACAACTGAGATTTGGCTCTTCTCTCTGCTAAAATGACGAGATTCTCTTGCATTGGTAGTCTACTCTTGATAAGAGTGTGAACAGAGAAGAAAAGACAAAGACAATGTCCTTTTTTGTTTGTTTGTTTGTTTGGCTTGGCTTGGCTTGGCTTGGTTTGGTTTGGTTTGGTTGGGGTTTTTTTGTTTGTTTGTTTTTGGGTGTGTGTGTGTGTGTGTGTGTGTGTGTGTGTGTTTCTCCCTTTACCTGCCCAGAACAGCAAGGTTTTTAGATTCCTTTTTTTTTTTTTTTTTTTTTTTTTGGTTGTTGTTGTTGTTGTTGTTGTTGTTTAACTTTTTCTGTTATTTACTTATTTATTTTATTTTTTGGATTCGTTTTTATCCGGTCTTCCCCTACGTAAGAGTGAACACTTCTCCACGTTAAAGGAGCTTCATTTTGGGGGACAACTCTAAGAGCACCTGTAGAATCTCCTAGGGGCCACCTTGGCGAAAGAGACAATGAAGATTTCCGTTTTGTTATGATCCGTGATCCTTTGTAGGCATGTGCCTTGAAAACTTCTGAGATGTTTTTGGTTGGCTGGTTGGCTGCCTGGCTGTCTGTCTACTGGTTCCTTCATCCGTTCGTGGATTCTCAGCGGATCCCAGAATGCCAAACCCTAAATAGAGTCTCTTGACTACTATAGGTCGTTTACCTGTTATGGGAAGGACCGTGAGAAGCACTGTCAGACAAAGAATCATAAGCCCTCTTAGATTATATTGCGTGGGTGAATGCTGCCGGTGTTCCAAACACGAAATGAAATTCCTAAACTTGTAACGTGTCCTGGTAGAGTGCCATCACTCCACATTCGAACTGGTTAAATGCTCTGCGTGCGTGCCTGCGTGTGTTGTGTGTGAGTGTGTGTGTGTGTGTGTGTGTGTGACAGAAACTGGTCGGATTTTCCTCTCGACTGCATTATAATGAATTCTCATCGGGTCTTTAGGCACGTCCGTCCGTGGGTGACCTCCCTGTCACGTGCAGGTGTTGTTCGGAAGGTCTTGCAACGATACGGTCCGCCTTTCAGAAGATTCGCGGAAAGCACTCTGGACGGATCCCGGTGTCTGGTCATCCTGAGATCGTCCAACTACATACAGTAGGAGTTGCCGGAACTAATGAAAAAGCTGCATGGAAGCCGAACAGAAAGGAACAACGTGGAACTGAATGAGTTCCACGAAACCCTGAACAGAGTTCAGAAACTCTCAGTGAGTCATCTTCCTTTTTTTTTTTTTGGCGATTGTTAAATCCTCTTCAGAAGGTCGGTGGGAATCCGTTCTCATTGTAACCAGACACCGTTGGAAGGATCCCCTGTATCACCAAGGCCTTCCCTGAGTAGAATGGCGTCTGTTTCTCTTTCTTTCGACCTCCCCCAGTCCACACGCCGCCCTCCCCTCCTCCCTCCCCTCCCCCCTCCCCTCCCCTCCCCTCTCCCCCCCCCGCCCCCCCCCCCTCCGGGGTCCATTTGTCAAAGTGATCTCTACTCCCAAGGTAGGGCTCGCACTCAGGACCTGGAGGTCAAGAGCCGTGCTCTCTACCGACCGAGCGGGCCACGGGCCCCTGGAGGAATCGCATCCTAAGACTCAGATAGGATCAGACAGCCTGGAGACACTCAGATCCACTTCTCGGGGAGCCAGCCGAGCCCCTCGGAAACCCTGAGCCTGATACCTTCCTTCCAGAGGTCGCCACGGCCTCACTGGGCGAGTCAAGAGTGCCACCTCCTGGCGGACGAAACCGAGAGTCAGCTGCTTAACCTCAGCGAGCCTCCCAGGTTGCCCCTCCAAGGTGCTTGGAAATGCTGAGGCTCAACAACACCGGAACCACAACAACCGGAAGAACAGAAAAGAAGAGCCAAAGGGATGCTGAAGTTCTTCCTTCTGGCCTTGCCTTTACAGGCGTGTGCCGTCTGCGACCACGCCTGTCTCCGAGGACAGGAAGAAAAGAGTCCAGATGGCTGAACCGGGGTTCTGCACTCTGGGGACCACAGGAACCCCCTCCAGCCTGACCCAGGAACTCCCTTACTCTGAGCCAGGGACAGGGGGTCTTGTTTTGTGTTTCGGTTGTGGTCCAAAAGACAGGCGTCACCTACGGTGGAACCTTGTAACCCTTTCTAAGCCTAGAGTCGCTCAGCGGCATTACATACCTTCACACATCCTCCTCGCCAAGTTATCTGTCCATTCCATTTTTTAACTCTCTTTTTTTTAATTTTTAAAATTTTATTTATTTATTTATTTATCTATTTATTTATCTATTTATTTATTCATTCATTCATTTATTATTCATTCATTCATTCATTCATTATTTTTAAGGATTTTTTTTTTTTAGTCAGGGAGAGAGAGAGAGAGAGAGAGAGAGAGAGAGAGAGGGAGAGAGAGAGGCAGAGACACAGACAGAGGGAGAAGCAGGCTCCATGCAGGGAGCCCCGATGTGGGACTGGATCCCGGGTCTCCAGGATCACACCACAGGCTGCAGGCGGCGCCAAACCGCTGCGCCACCCAGGGATCCCTTAAGTTTAATTTCTTAAACTGTATTGATCGGGCATGGGATCTCTGCCTCTCTCTCTCTCTCTCTCTCTCTCTCTCTCTCTCTCGAATAAATAAATAAATAAATACATACATACATACATACATAAAATCTTTAACAAATAAATGAATAAATAAACTGTATTTATTCAAGGGAGACACACAGAAGGAGGCCGGGAGGCAGGCAGAGGGAGAAGCAGGCTCCACGCGGGGAGCCCGGTGCGGTGCTGGATCCCCAAAACGCTGTGATGATGCCGGGAGCCGAGTGGAAGGCAGCCGCTCAAACGCGGGTATGCCACCCGGGCACACCTCGTCCGCACCTCTTCCTTCCCACCGCCACCCACGGTCTTGCGCGTTCGTTCATCTGGTTCCCACACACAGGACCTCGTGCTCCAGGTCTATCCCTAGACACACCCTAGGATCCCCAACTAGGGAATAGGTTCAGATGGGACCGATGCTCATGGGACCGTGCTCCTGTTTGAGGACTGTCCTCGGTTGCTGTAGCGGTGGCGGCGAGACAAAGGGTCTCTCTCCACACACCGCACAGGGTGTCGCGTCACGTCGTGGGGAGATGACGCGGGAAGGACGGGTTTCGGTTGGCGGACATTTCTACATCCCATCTGGGAACCGCTCCCACCCCCCCCACCCTCCGGTGTCCCGGATCTGTAGGAGTGAGGGCAGCAGGAAGCCTCCCATGGATGATATTTGCAAGTGCGCCCTTGCCTGGGGCCGGAGCCTGGGCCGGAACCGGAACCGGAACCGGAACCGGACATGGAACCGGTGCAGCCTGGGTGGTTCGGAAGGCAGGCGCCTGCGGGACCGACCGGTGGCCAGCGTGTGGGGGTGGGCGCGTGGGCGGGTGGGGGGCATGCCCCGAGTGGGGCAGATGTCCCCATCCCAAGGAGGCGGAGGAGGAAAGCCACCCCAAGGCCCCTCTTTGGCGCCCCGTCCTGCCGTCCTGTGTCAGGAAACGCTACTGACCCGGGCGGATCCGGACCAGGCTGCGACCCAGCTGCCCTGCGATCCCACATTCCTCACACCTGGACTCACCGGTGTGGCGCCTGCCTTTCCGGCTCTGCCTGCCTGCCTGCCTGCCTGCCTGCCTAACTATCTCTGCATCCAACTGGCGACTTTCAGTCCGTGAGGTTGGGGGCTTCGACTCTCTGGGTCTTGGCTAGAACCCAAACAGAGAAAGACGTTTGCCATACGATAGGTAGATACCACTTTCAATTAAGCGTCTGTGAAATGATTATGGAGGAAGGAAATTCTCGGCCTTGAACGTTTCTGGGCCCTGCTCCAATGGCTTTCACACTGACCCAGGGCCAAACGGCTCACAGAAAACTCAGCACTAGTTGGGCTCTATTTCCGTGCCACTGAATGCACGTTGCCTGTCTGCCTCCCCTGAAAAGTCAAGCAACGGGGACGCCTGGGTAGCTCCGTGTTCAGCATCTGCCTTGGGGTCAGGTCATCATCCTGGGGTCCTGGGGCCCCGGCTCCCACTTGGGGCTCCCCGCGGGGAGCCTGCTTCTCTCTGCAGTCTGTCAATGCCTGTCTCTGTGTGTCTCTCATGGATAAATAAAGAACACCTCTAAAACAGGAAAGAATGAATGATTCATTAAAAGGACTGACTGACTGACTGACTGACTGAACTGATCGGCTGACCGACTGACCGGCTGAATGAATGTATACATAAGCAAGCCAGGAAGCAAGCAAGCAAGCAAGCAAGCAAGCAAGCAAGCAAGCAAATGAACAAATGAAATCGATGAAGGGGTGCGTGACTGCTGGCTGGCACTGTCGGGGGAGTGTGGGACTCTATATTTCTCGGTTGCGAGGATGAGCCCTAACCTGGGTGTAAACATCGCATACACCTAAAATCTTCTGAGAAAAAAAAAAAATTAAAAGAAAAAAAGAAAAAGAAAAAGGTGGGCAGCCCGGGTGGCTCGGCGGTTGAGCGCCGCCTTCAGCCCGGGGCCTGATCCTGGAGGCCCGGCATCAGAGTCCCACGTCGGGTTCCAAGCATGGAGCCTGCTTCTCCCTCTGCCTGTGTGTCCGACTCTCTCACTCACTGTGTCTCAGGAGAAAATAAACAGAATCTTTACAAAAAGGAAAAAAAAAAAGTTGTGTTGTTTTGTTTTGTTTTGTTTTGTTTTGTTTCGATCGGATCGATCGATCACTAAAAGGCAACCTGCCAAAACTGACGATGAGAAAACGGAAGAAAACCTTCCTGGTTCCCACAGAGTTCAAGCCCTACAGCCTTGCCCGTACCAAGATCAGAGAATAAACTGTCCACTCTCTACGGCGTCCCTCCTCCCGAGGACGCCCCAGCTCCTTATGGAGCATGCACACGCACGTGCACGCGCACGCAGAAAAGCGGGGCGAACCGACCCAGACCCTAGAGAACCCTGCAGCGAAGGTTGAGCACACGACACACACACACACACACACACACACACACACACACACACACACGCACACACACCCCCCGCCAGCCACAGGAAACTCTGGCAGGCTACCCCTGGGCTGCTTAGGGGGCCTATACTTACTTGCAAGTGCTCACTGACCTGGGACACGTGGAAGGGGAACCTGAGGCTCAGATGGCCCAAACCGGGTGAATGGGGTGCTTTGCTCATGCCTGAATGCTATGCTCTCCACGATTAGAGAAAGCTGGCAATGAGGCCAGCCCAGGGACCAGAACCTAACCTAAAAATCCCTCTGGCTCCATCAGTAATGTCCCGACTGTTGGTGAGGAACCAGTGCTCGGCTGGCTCGGGGAGACAGACGCTCTGGTCTTCTTCGGGTTGGGTTGTTGCTGCGGCTTTGGGTATCTTTGCAGGAAACCGGCCTCTTCTCTTTCGAAATGGAAACCAAAGGATGGATGGGGTCCGGACGCGGTCACGCTCGCTGGCCACTGGAGTTGTTGTCACCCAGCCAGCGGGGAGATCGGAACATCGGGTCTTTCGTGACCTCTCCACAGATAGGAGTGAGACCAAGGCTATATACTTTGTTGGCATCTCGTCTGTGTCTACGTGTCCCTATGGGTTCTACGAGGGAGAGGTTTCCTCTACCTCCGGATGCTATATTGCTGACATCCCTTTGTAAAGGAACTGTAGCTTAGGAGTTCAAAGGCCGGCGCGGGTAAAAATCGGGAACAGGACAGCTCGGAGAGATAAGGACGAGTGACAATATTTCACAAGTTCCCACGATCTGGGATGAAGTTCTGTTCGTTCGTTCGTTCGTTCGTTCGTCCGTCCATCCGTCTGTCCGTCCGTCCGTTCGTTCATCCGTCCGTCCGTCCGTCCGTCCGTTCGTTCGTTCGTTCGGGACCCCCGGTTTCTCAGCGGTTAAGCGTCTGCCTTCATCTCAGGGCCCGATCATGCCGGTCCGGGATCCTTTCCTGCATCTGTCTCCTTGCGGGGACCTGCTTCTGCCCATGTCTCTGTCTCTGTCTCTGTCTCTCTCTCTCACACGGGAATAAAGAAACAAAATAGTTTATTTTTTTATTTTTTTATTTATTTATTTATTTTTTTTTTTTAACAAAATAGTTTAAAAAAGGAAAGATGCTCGGTCGGTCTCGCACTCTCTCCCTCTCCCTCCTCCTCCTCCCCCTTCCCCACTTCACACAGTGCTCTCTCTCTGAAAGAAAGCTAATATATTACAATTTTGCAAAAGCCTGCCAATGGAATGGAGACTACTGGAGAACGATAAGGAAAACAACTCCGTGTGTGACAAGTAGGAGACGTGTAGGAAACGTACAAGGCGTGAGAATACATGTTTTGGTGAGGGAAAAGAAAATAATTCTGTCCTGAAATAATGAGCCTGGCTTTTTTTTTTTTTTTTTTTTTTTTTTTTTTTTAATTAAGATTTTATTTACTTGGGATCCCTGGGTGGCGCAGCGGTTTGGTGCCTGCCTTTGGCCCAGGGCGCGATCCTGGAGACCCTGGATCGAATCCCACGTCGGGCTCCCGGTGCATGGAGCCTGCTTCTCCCTCTGCCTGTGTCTCTGGCTCTGTCTCTCCTTCTATCTCTCAAGAATAAATAAATAAAATCTTAAAAAAAAAAAAAGATTTTATTTACTTAATAGGGAGGGAGGGAGGGACAGAGGGAGGCAGAGAGAGGGAAAAGAAGGCTCCATGCAAGGAGCCGGGTATGGGACCCGATCCCAGGAGTCCGGGATCACGTCCTGAGCCAAAGCCAGATGCTCAAATGACGACCAGCCACCAGGCATCCCAGAGCCTGCTTCTTTAGACAAAGAACACTTAAGGCTGAATCTGAACAAAAAAGACCATTGTAGAAGGGGTTTCTGAGGGAAACAACTAGGGAATTTCTTTAAAGTTTTTATTTATGTATTCCTGAGAGACTCACAGAGAGAGACACAGAGACAGAGGTGCAGAGACACGGGAGGAGAGAGAAGTGGGATCCACGCAGGGAGCCCACTGTGGGACTGGATCCCTGGCCCCCCCGGGATCACACCATGAGCCAAAGGCAGAGGTTCAACCACTGAAACACCCAGGCGTCCTGGAAGCGGATTTTTTTGAAAAGGAATTGTATGCATGCTCAGGACAGACTGAGATTGGGAGAAGTGAGCTTTACTAGTACACTGGTATAGCATTAAGACTCGGCTCTTGTCTCTGTTAAAATGAAGAGATTTCCTTGCGTTGGTAGTCTAATCACGGCAAGGGATTGTGAACGGAGAAGAAAAAAATATGTTATTATTTTCCCTCTCCAGACCAGCCAGGTTTTTATATTCCTTTTTATCCACGAATTACCTCCGTGAGAGAGTGAAAACTTCTCAATATTAAAGGAGCTACGTTTTGGGGACAACTCTATAAGCTCCTGTGGAATCTCCTAGGGCCACCCTGGCGAAACAGATACTGATGTTGTTTTCAGTTTTGTAATGACCCATGATCCTTTATAGGCCTGGGCCTTGAAAGCTTCTGAGATGTTGGTTGGTTGGTTGGATGGATGGATGGATGGATGGATGGATGGATTGTGTATCTGGCTGGCCGGCTGGCTGCTCAGCTGTTTGCTGGTTCCTTCATCCGTTCATTCATGGATTTTCAGCGGATCCCAGAAAAGTCTAGCCCTAAGTTGAGTCTCTTGACTAACATAGGTCGTTTACCTGCTATGTGAAGGCACGTGAGAAGCAGCGTCAGACAAAGAATCATAAGCCCTCTTAGATTATATTGGTTGTGTGAATGCTGTGGGTGTTCCAAAAGCGACATAAAGTCGTAAAGTGGTAACGTGCCCCGGTACATTGTTAAAATGCTGCGTGTGACAAATCATAATCCGTTTTTCTTCTCGACTGCACTCTAGCCAACTCTCCTCGGGTCTGTAACCACGTCCACCGGTGACCGCCATGTCATGTACAGGTGTTCTGATGCTCTTGCAAAAACAAACAAACAACACACACACACACACACACACACACACACTTATTTATTTATTTATTTGTTTATTTGTTTGTTTGTTTATTTTTCCCAGATTCCAGAAGAACCACGCAAAGGACTTTTGACACATCTCAGTTTCTGGTCACCCCGAGATCATCGAACAACAGTATGAATTGCCAGAACTAGTGAAATAGCTGCATTTGCCCAGAACAAAACCAGGGACGCCTGGGTGGCTCAGCGGTGGAGCCTCTGCCTTGGGCTTAGGGCGTGACCCCGGAGTCCCCGGATGGAGTCCCGCATCAGGCTCCCTGCATGGAGCCTGTTTCTCTCTCTCTCTCTCTCTCTCTCTCTCTCTCTCTCTCTCTCTCTCTCTCATACATGAATAAAATCTTAAAAAAACAGAACTAAAAGGAACAACATGGTCTCTGCAGGGAGAGACCCATGCGGGACTCCAGGATCACACCCTGAGCCAAAGGCAGCCGCTCCCACCACTGAACCACCCAGGCATCCTGATGACCCTTTTTAAAGGACTCTTGTTCAAATCACTGCTGATCCCCTCATGTTTGCTCTTCCAGTTTGAAGGAAACTTTGTAGAGATATCTATACCTTAGAGAAATTTTAGGAACGTGTGAGATTGTAAACAAATTAAAATCCTTATCCTTGGGCAGCCCGGGTGGCTCAGCGGTTTAGCGCTGCCTTCAGCCCAGGCCGTGATCCTGGAGACCCTGCATGGAGCCTGCTTCTCCCTCTGCCTGTGTCTCTGCCTCTCTCTCTCTCTCTCTCTCTCTCTCTCTCTCTCAATCTCTCTCTCTCTCTCTCTCTCTCTCTCTATCTCTCTGTGTGTTTGTATCTCTCATGAATAAATACATAAAACCTAAAGAAAAAAAAATCTTCAAAATCCTTATCTTTTCTCCCTACCTGTGACCCGTCAGTGTTCAGAAACTCTCAGTGAGTTATCTCTTTTCTTTTCTTTTCTTTTCTTTTCTTTTCTTTTCTTTTCTTTTCTTTCTCTCTCTTTTTCTAATGAGTTATCTTTCTTTTATGGCAATTGCCAATCATCTGCGTGAGGTCTGTTCTGTGGGAATACGTTCTCATTGTAACCGGCCACTGTTGGAAGAATCCCTTGTATCACCAAGGCCTGCCTTCCTTGAGTGCAATGGCATCTGTTTTTCTTTTCTCTTCTCTTCCTCCGCCGCCCCCCGCCCCCCCCCCCCCCCCAGGTTTATTTTTCAGAGTGATCTCTACTCCCAACGTAGGGCTCCCACTCACGACCTGGAGGTCAAGAGTCGTGCTCTCTACTGACCGAGCGGGCCATGGGCCCCTGGAATCGCATCCTAAGACTCAGATAGGATCAGACAGCCTGGAGACACTCAGATCCACTTCTCCTCGGGGAGCCAGCCGAGCCCCTCGGAAACCCTGAGCCTGATACCTTCCTTCCAGAGGTCGCCACGGCCTCACTGGGCGAGTCAAGAGTGCCACCTCCTGGCGGACGAAACCGAGAGTCAGCTGCTTAACCCCAGCGAGCCTCCCAGGTGCCCCTACAAGGTGCTTGGAAATGTTGAGGTTCTTCCCTCTTGCCTTGCTTTTGCAGGGATGATGACAGTGACCACGTCTGTCTACCTGGTGAGGAAGAGGAAACAATTCCAGGTTGCTGAACCCTGGTTTTCCACACTGCAGACGACAGGATATCACCCCCTCCCCCTCTTTCAACCTGACCCAGGAATTCCCTTACGCTGAGCCAAGGACAGGGTGGGGTGGTGGTGGTGGTGGTGGTGGTGGGGGGGGGGGGGGGTCTTGTTGTTGTTGTTGTTTGTTTTGTTTTGTTTTCCCAGTTGTGGTAAAAAAGAAAAATAGACGTCACCTACAATGGAATGTTGTAGTCGTTTCTTTCTTTCTTTCTTTTTTTTTAAATATTTTATTTATTTATTCATGAGAGACACAGAGACAGAGACACAGGCAGAGGGAGAAGCAGACTCTATGCAGGGAGCCTGACGTGGGACTGGATCCTGGGTCTCCAGGATCAGGCCTTGGGCTGAAGGCAGACGCTAAACCGCTGAGCCACCCGGGGATCCCTGGACGCTCAACCGCTGAGCCACCCAGGCGCCCCATTCGTACTTAAGTTATTGAGAGTTCGTTCCTTCATTTTTCATCATCTCTAGACCCAGCGTAGGGCTCGAACTCACAAGCCTGACTGCAATCAAAAGTTGAGTGCTCTTCCGACTGAGCGGGCCTGCGGGGGTGGGGGTGGGGGTGGGGTGGGCCCGGGGCGGAAGCTTCTGCCCTTTCATGTTTTCAAGCTCAGAGTCACGTTTTGTCCGGGGACAGCCCCACCCCCCAACCCTTCCGTGCGGAGGTGCCATCTGTCGGGCTGGTTCATGTTTGTCCATCTTCCTTACTCCTTTTAGTAGACAGAAGGTGGCTTGTGACACAGCCGGTGACTACTTCGAATGAGACTGAGGATTTCCCTTGGGAAGTGGGTGCGAGAGGGAGGACAGGTCGATGGGGAACCAGGAAACTGCTGGCCCTTCGCTTCAGAGGAAAAAGTGTGCTTGTTGGGCCCTCACCCAGGGTGGATGAGTCAGAACTGTCCCTGGCCAGGCCTCCCTTAGTCCTTCGCCCTTATCACTCCATGCCTGTGTTTGGCCTCTGGACCCTAAGACACCACGGTCATGTGTTTAACTCCCCATCAGATTCACCAGACCCCGCCATGCCACGCCCTCCCAGATGCACCCCCACCCCTGGAAGGCATTAGAGTGAGATGGCATCCTCCACATCCAGGATTGATTCCCAAAGGGTTTATTGGGGTTTCCTGGGTCAGGAAACCAGGGGGGGTCGCTTTTGGACCCCAAACAATGTGAGTTCTTCATACATCCTCTTTGCCCTTCTCTTTCCCCCTCCCCTCCCCTCCTCTTCTCTTCTCTTTTCTTCTGTCCCCTCCCCCACAGTTTGGGAGCCGCAGCCTGAGGGTTGGGGGAGGTGCAGAAAGCCATTCAATGGAGAGAAGTCCCAGGCTCGGACTGTAACAGACAACCATGTGCATTTGAATGAAATGATTGAATGAGGGCCATTGGAATGGATGGCCCTGAACCTCCCTTCTGCCACCCGCCACCCTCCATCCCCGCCCCCAACCAACCCTGAGTCCTCTGGTGGATTTGGGAATGGAAGGCGTGTGTGTGTGTGTGTGTGTGTGTGTGTGTGTGTGTGTGTGTGTTTTTACACGGACGCACCCGCGGAGGGTGGTGGGGCATGCTCACGTTGGCTCCTGCAAACTCCATTCATTCTGGGAATGTTCTATTGTTTCTGCTGAGTTGCCAGTTGCTGCGATGAGCCAAGCTATACTCCTTCCGTTGCCTAGTTCTTAAAAAGGCCGAGTCTCCGGTTTTCTCGGTGAATGGACTGACCCACACCTTCCCATCCCGCCGGACCCCTTCTGCAAATACTTGCACTCAAAGGGTTCTTTCACTTCGTCCAGAAAACAAACATCAGCCACCCACACCCACCCCATTGCCACAGATACGCAACCCACACAACAAAACTCCAGCTGGCCTCCTTCTGCCTCCATGTACTTTAGAGAGTCACTGTCTTAGACATGCCTTAGGCTCAAGGACTTGATGCTGTCTCCCTTTCTGTGGCACGGTCCCATCCCCCGTTAGGCCCAAAGTAGAATTGAATTGCATGACCACACTGCTACACTGCTCGCGGGAGCTGGAGAAGATATGCTAACGTGACTGACCTGATGGGAGCACTGTCCATTTGAAAGGACCTACAGGCCGAGGCGTCTACAAACATGCTCCCTGGAAGTCTTTGGCATTCACATGCCTCTGATGAAATCATTGCTCTGGAAACTCCAGCATCTATAGCCGATCTTGTTGTCCATGGTCTTCTGACCATTACTCGTCCTCTGTTCGCCTGACATTCTGCCCAATTGTCCACGGAGAAATTAGACCCCATCCCGTGAGAGCCGAATCCGATTCCTCTGCTCACCCCCACGACAGACAGAGAAGAATATGCACAGGTCTGTGCCCGCCCATCTTCTCTTTCTCTGCCACGCCACGCCACGCCACGCCACGCCAGGCCACGCCAGGCCACGGCAGAAGAAAATGTGGCCCGCCCTCCCTTCTCCTGTCAAAAGTCAAATCTGAGATATGACTTGGATACGAAGGAAACCAGATTACTGTTTTGAATCATAGACACATTGATTGATTGAAGATTTTATTTAGGTAGTCATGAGACGCGCGCGCGCGCGCACGCACGCACACGCACGCACGCACGGACGGACGCACGGACGGACGCACGCACGCACGCACGCACGGACGCACGCAGAGGCAGAGACGCAGGCAGAGGGAGAAGGAGACTCCATCCATGCAGGGAGCCCGCTGTGGGACTCGACTCCAGGACCCCGGGATCACGCCCTGGGCCAAAGGCAGGCGCTCAGCCGCTGAGCCACCCCGGCCTCCCTACCTGGAGACACTTTGATAGAGTAGCAGCAGCAGCAAAGAAACACAGGCACACCGCCGCTCCCCCCACCCCCCCAGGTGAAAGAAGGTCCTGCTGACTCCCCTCCTTTACCTCTGAGAAGAGAAGCACACCCCCTCTCCTGCCCCTGGAAGGTGCCTTGGAGGGGAGCGCCAGGAGGGGAGTGAATGACATTCTTCTCTTCAAGGACAGGAAGTGGAGCATGAGCAGGAGAATTCTGGAGAAACAGATTGTGTTATAGAAAAGAAAAGAAAAGAAAAGAAAAGAAAAGAAAAGAAAAGAAAAGAGAAAATCCTTATGTTCTTTGAGCCCCCCCCCCCCCCCCCATGGAGTTCCTCTTCCACAACCTCTTCTCATTCAACCCAATAGACAAGTATTTGGGGGGGGGGGTCAGGTCCCAGACGCCGAGAGGGTGGAGGTGAAGGTGGTGCGGGGGAGGGGGGGGCACACCGTCCTCTCCAGCGCCTTTGGTTCAGACCTCCTTCGTGGCCTCCCTCCCTCCCTCCCTCCCTCCCTCCCTCCCTCCCTCCCTCCTTCCTTCCTCTTCTAAATATACAAATTAAATCCTAAAAAGAAAAAGGAAGGACACGAGAAAAAACAGTGCATCCGTTGCTGTCCTAGGAGTGCTCCCGGGGCCCTCCGCCCGTCCCCGGGCCGAGAGGCGAGATCCGAGGCGTCCTGACGGCCTCGCCGCCCGGATCTGTCCCGCTGTCGTTCGCGCCGGTTGTCGGGTGCCACCTGGCGGCCGCTTTTATAGAGCGTGTCCCCTCCGGAGGCTCGGCGGCGACAGCAAGGAACAGGCTTTGGTGGCGGTTTCCCGGGGCCGAGTTCCAGGAGGAGGGCGGCCCCGGCGCGGGCGTCCGGCTGTCGCCGGGGCATCGGCGCGCGATGCGCTCGCCGGAGATTGGACCTCCAGAGCTGCGAGGGAGTGTCGCTGTCGCCGCTGTCGCCGTTGTCGCCTCCGCCTCGCTCCCGGAGGAGGGCGTGCGGGCCGCCTGGGTGGGTCGACCAGCACCCGCCGGTGGCTCCTCCTCCGCCCGCGAGGACCGACCTGGGCCGCCTCGGGGGAAGGGGACAGGGTGTGTCCCGCCGTCCGTCCTGTGGCTCCGGGCGATCTTCGGGCCTTCCGTGTCACGCGGTTGTCTCCCGTTGTCACGCCCTGGCGACGGGGACCGGTCCGAGCCTGGAGGGGAAGCCCGTGGGTGGCGCGACAGACCCGGCTGCGGGCACGTGTGGGGGTCCCGGGCGTCGGACGCGATTTTCTCCCCGTTTTCCGAGGTCCGCTGCGGAGGTGGGTCCCGGTCGGACCGGGTGCCACGCGGGGGTGGGCCGGCCGGCCGGCCCCGGTGGCGATTCCCGGTGAGGCTGCCTCTGCCCGCGTGGCCCTCCACCTCCCCTGGCCCGTGCCGGGGTTGGGGACGGCGGTAGGCACGGGGCGGTCCTGAGGGCCGCGGGGGACGGCCTCCGCACGGTGCCTCCGGAGAACTTTGATGATTTTTCAAAGTCTCCTCTTGGAGATCACTGGCGTGGCGGCGTGGCGGCGTGGCGGCGTGGCCGTCTCCACCTCCCGCGTATCGCCCCTCCCCCCTCCCCACCCTGGGTCGACCAGATAGCCCGGGGGGCTCCGTGGGGTGGGGGTGGGGGGGCGCCGTGGGGCAGGTTTTGGGGACAGTGGCCGTGCCACGGTCCCGGGAGGTCGCGGTGACCTGTGGCTGGTCCCCGCCAGCAGGCGCGGCTATTTTCTCGCCCGAAATGAACATTTTTTGTTGCCAGGTAGGTGCTGACACGTTGTGTTTCGGCGACAGACAGGCAGACGGAAAAGACAGTCGGTCCGTCGCTCGCCTTGGAGATGTGGGCCTCTGGGCGCGTGTGGGGTTCTGGGCTTGACCGCGCGGCCGAGCCGGTCCCTGTCCTCGCTCACTGGAGCCTGAGCCGTCCGCCTGGGCCTGCGCGCCGGCTCTCGCGCTGGACTCCAGGTGGCCCGGGTCGTGGTGTCACCCTCCGGTCTCTGGCACCCGAGGGAGGGCGGCGTGGGCAGGTGGCGGTGGGTCTTTTACCCCCGTGCGCTCCATGCCGTGGGCACCCGGCTGTTGGCCGTGACAACCCCTGTCCCGCAAGGCTCCGTGCCGCGTGTCAGGCGTCCCCCGCTGTCTCTGGGGTTGTCCGGTCGCTCCTGCCCCCTGGGGGTCGAGGGGCTGCCGGTGAGGCGGAAGCAGGTCCCCCCGGTCGCCGTCCTCGCTGGGCTTTTGCTCCTCGGGAAGCCCCCTCGGGGCCGCAGCTTGCTGCCGATCGATCGATGTGGTGATCTCGTGCTCTCCTGGGCCGGGCCTAAGCCGCGTCAGACGAGGGACGGGCATCCATGGCGGATGCGACCGCTCTTCTCGCTCTGCCCGCGGGCCCCTCCCTCCCCGGCTCCTCCACGCCCGGCCGTCGTGACGGCGGGTGCGCGGGGGGGCGCGCGCCGGGGTTGGGGGTGGTGCGGACTCCGGCCCGACCCCGCCCTCCCGCCTTCTTGCCTCGCGGCGCTGGCGGGACCGGGGTCCTCTGACGCGGCGGACACTCTCGCCGGCCTTTCCTGAAGGCCTGGGTCCGTGGCGAGCGGCCCTCCCCTCCGCGGGGAGGGCCTGCCCGACGCCGCGCTGCTCACCGCCCGGCCTGGGCGCGCTTGAGCGCGTTGCGCCCGGCCCTCCGTGGTGCCCCTGGAGCGCTCCAGGTCGCCTCAGGTGCCTGAGGCCGAGCGGTGGCGTCGTTTCCTTCCCCGTCGACTCCCCTCGGGCCGCCGCCGCCGCCGTCGGTGGCGCGTCCGAGGAGCGGGTGGCGGAAGTCGGCAAGGGAGGCGCACCCGTGCCCCTGGCGGGGGCCCGGGCGCCTCGTCTTCCTTCCCCCTCCCCTCCCCCTCGCCGCGCCGGCGGGGGTGGTGTGGGGGCGGTGTGACTCGGAGGACTTGGTGGGGACGCGTGAGCGCCCGCGGCGGGCCGAGCCAGCGCCCCGGGCGCTTGGCCAGCCCGAGGGGCTGCCCCTCTCTCCCGGCACGGGTCGTGCCCCCGTCTCCGTTCCCCGGTCTCGCCCGCCTCGCGGGAGGCGGGGAG
>NW_027325868.1:0-33784 GCF_048418805.1 Vulpes vulpes
AATGAGCAAACACAGGTGGCCTACAAATCCCCCTGCTTCAGCTCTTGCCTTTCACTTCAGTGAAGATGAATTCAATCTCTTTACCCTTATGCAGTAGCTTTGAATAAAGTCTTCCTTAACTGCTTAACTTTGATGCCATTTTTGCTTTGACATTATTTGTCTCTCTCACTGCACAATTCCACCTTGAAGGTTTACAGGTCCGTACCTGGTCAACGTGTGTTTTAAAAAATTCTACAATTGATTCTGATATGTAACTACGCTGGTCAACAATAGATTTAAATGCTAGTATAAGTTCAAATATGCTGAGTCAGAACACCTTTGCACATCATAGCTTCTAAATGTGGAATGCATGAAGTATGCTCTCGTATGTATGCAATTCCAGCAGCATCAACGTAGTCAGAGTGATAGCTAAGTTGAGACAGATAGTCCTAATGGCCGTGGTGTCACATATTATGTGGGACAAGTATAGAAGACATTTTCTGACAACTTATTTCAATTGTCCACAAATCCCTCTAAATATAAACTAGATATGAAAATGATGTATGTCACATATTTCAAATAATTTTTTCTGGAAAGGGGCAACATTTTGTGAAAAGACTTGAATTAAGGCAGTTTGAGCATAGTTATTACTTTGCCACCTGGCCATAAATCCTTTGTAAGGACCAAATGACTAAAATGTCATCAAAAACTGTCAGCCCTAAGGCACTATAGAAACTTAAGTGATGCTGGTGATGGATGACTAAAAGGATAACTAAAAAATTTAATCTCTTAGGAAAAAAAGTACCCTATGCTTGAACTATTGTTGATGTATAAGAATAAATTTAAAAAATAAGTACAAGTGTATCACTTATTTCATTATGATCATTCAGCTAATTAATAAGGTTTCTAAAAACACAAGTAAAGGCATCAAATGGCATTTAATCTCTGGAGAAGTCTTCAGTACAGTGAAGGTCTTTGAACTTACAAGTCAGCCATAACCCAGGGGACTAGCTATTGATAACTCGAGTGAAATGAATACTGGAAATTTTAGTTACATTAAAAGTGATCTTGTAATATATATATGTTCTTATGCAGAAAAACATCATATTGTAACACTGCAAAAACAATGAAACTGGTCAGGATGAACGAGTCCCTTTCAATGGTTTGAGACCAATGGAACAAAGCTGGAACATTACTGTTTGCTACATAGTGAAGAACTATTACAGGCTAACAGATTTGTTTCTGCCATTATAACAAATTAAAACAGATCACTACAAGCACAAAAGCATTAACATGCTGGCACAGAGGTTTAGATGTAATTTGGTACCTTGCCAAACAGATTAATATATTGTTTGCCAAGTTTTGCACATTATTATGCCAATTGTCACTCTTTTTATATGAAGAAGTTCTCGACGCAGGAAAGAAAAATAAACTTCTTGATCTTAAAAATTAATGACTTGCATTTTCACATAGGCCTGTCTACTGATGAGAAAAGATGCACAAATCTATTTAGGAAATTCCTTAAGACAATACAATTATTCATGTGAGTCTTGTTAATATTATTTAAAATTTTGTTTATTGTTGTCTTCAATAATTTTATAAATATATGTAATAAATAATAAAAAGCCTTCATTGAATATAAATTCTAGGCTCTAGATGATGTCTTTAATCTTATTAAAGGAGTTAACTGTGAAACTCTTAGAGATAATAGTTCTTGAATTATATTTAATTTATATTTATTATAAGTTAATAAACATTATATTCATATTAAATTTATATTTATTATGATGAATCACTCCTCCTTTGAGTCGAACTTTTTAAAGTATAATATGAAATTGAAGGCTTACATAAGTGACATCCCCAAAGTGGTAAAGCGATATTGGTAAGGAAGAGGAGGATAAATTGTTAAAGACATTTGGCACTAGGGGTTTTAAAAAAATGTCTTTAGTTCCAGGCCAAATGGGAAGCTGCTGCTGCTTGGCACATAAGCTAATGACCCCAAACCCGTTGGTTTTGAATCTGATTCAATATCATCTTGTAGGCACTCCTCTCCTGCCAATACAACAAACAAAGCAATTCTCTAAAGCCAGAATAAAAATGAACAAGTTATTTCCTTGGTCAAATGCTACACTATACTTAGGTCTCTGCTGTCATAGTAAAACATGATACAAAACTGTGAAGGACAAAAACGATTTTCTGAGAGCTCATGCCTGTGACGCAAATTGCAGATCATTCAACAGTAAGAGATATTGGGCTTTACAAACAAAATAAGTTTTTACTATATGCATAGTTTGAAAAATAATCAAACTCGCCTAAACTAACTAGGATATTAAATCTTTCTACTTGGAAATGTCCCTGGAGAAAAGAAGCAGAACTGAAATAAAATAAAAGCATTTATTTGGGGTGTTAGAAGTACAACCTAAGAAGCACAAATCTGGCTAGCAACCCAAATTGTGTCCCACTAGGGGAACAAAAGTTTAAGACAAAAGGGAATGCTTGCACATGTTGTTTATAAGGAATTTTAATTTGTGTTGGTGGCAGAAAACTACTTTTGGCTGAACATAATTAATTATACGTTCATAATTTTGGTCACGGAGCAAAAATGTGTTACTGTAGCAAACTACAGTTGTTTAGCAGAATCCTTGGAGTATTTGCAGTTTGGCCCAGTTCAAAAGTTTATGGTTCTACAGGTGAGGACAAGGCCTGCCTCCTTAATGGCCTCCCAGTTCCATTTTAAAATGGCTTGACACAAGGGACTCCATTTTATTTCACTTTTCACCAAAATAATAACATTAATCAGTCTTTCAAAAATTACTAAGTAAAAATATGGCAGGAAAAGGAATATGTGATTTAGAATTTTTCAACGCATGAATACCACCAAGATAATATACCTTAGGTATATTATCTCAACTCTGAGCTTGTCAAAGATTGATTTTTTTTTAAGATTTTATTTATTTATTCATGGAGACACAGAGAGAAAGAGGGAGGCAGAGACACAGGCAGAGGGAGAAGCAGGCTCCATGGAGGGAGCCCGACGTGGGACTCGATCCCGGGTCTCCAGGATCACACCCGGGCTGAAGGCAGCACTAAATTGCTGT
Source organism: Vulpes vulpes (assembly GCF_048418805.1). Taxonomy (NCBI): domain Eukaryota; kingdom Metazoa; phylum Chordata; class Mammalia; order Carnivora; family Canidae; genus Vulpes; species Vulpes vulpes. Next base: position 3,078 of record NW_027325868.1, read on the forward strand.
GCCACTGGGGCTGCCCAAAGATTGATTTTCTAAGCTTTCAAGCTTCATATAACTTTTACAAGATTGTTACCTGGTACTCTTCCATTAGGGAACATCCTTGAAATAGACATGGGCAAATACAAATCAAAATAAATGTCTAAATTAAATAGAAATTCTCAGAAATGATTAATTAAAAATTTCCAGGTAGCTGGGGAAGTTTATAGATAAAATGATGGACTCTGGGTCCATGTCTAGCCCTTGTCCATGTCTAGAATAATTTTTTAAATAATTATTTTTCTTCTTGATTTACAGAAAAATCACAAATATAGTATAATTCCATTATACCCACACCTGCTTTCTCTTATTAATATATTAAATTATTAGCATGGTAAGTTTGTTTCAACTAAGGAACATATATTGATACATTCTGGACATATATCAATACATTCTTATTTACCAAGGTTAATTTCACTTATATTTCTTTATATCCACTCATATTTCACTTATATTTTAGTTTTTTCTAATGTTCCAGAATCTAATCTAGGACACTACATTACAATTAGTCATCATGACTCTTTGGCCTACTTTGTACCATGGCCTTTTCTCATACTTTCTTTGTTTTTGATGACCTTGACAGTTTTAGAGGAGTATTGGTCAGATATTTTGTAGACAGTTCCTCTATGTCTTAGGTTTCTCTCACGATTAGACTAGGGTATGGGTTTGGGGGAGGAAGACCACAATGGTAAAGTGCCATTGCCATTATATCATATTAAGGGTACATGTATGTATAACATGACTTATCTCTGTTGATGTTGACCTTGATCACCTGGTTGAGGTAGTTTGTCAGATTTCTCCTCTATAGGGCAGCCCAGGTGGCTCAGTAGTTTAGTGCCATCTTCAGCCCAGGGTGAGGTCCCGGAGTCCTGGGATCGAGTCCCACCTCAGGCTCCCTGCATGGAGCCTGCTTCTCCCTCTGCCTGTGTCTCTGCCTCTCTCTTTCTGTGTCTCTCATGAATAAATAAATAAATAAACTTAAAAAAAAAGAGAGATTTCTCCACTATAAAGGAACTCTTTTTTGCCCTTTTGATCCTGTATTCTTTGAAAAGAATTCCCTGTGCACAGCCTACACTTAAGGAGTAGAGAGACATGCTGTACGACCTTGAAAGCAGAGGAAATATATAAACATTTTAGAATTCTGCACAGGAGAGTTCTCTTTTTCCCCAATGATTTATTTATTCAATCATTTATTTTTATCAGTATGGACTCCAGGATATTTATTTTATACTGTGTGTTATAATCTAATTCTACTTAATTTGCTTAATTGTAAAAATAGTTCCTGTTTTGATTATTTGGGAGTCTTTTAGCTGGTGTCTGTGCTCCCTTTGAAAAATTCATTTATCACTGTGACTTTTTATCAAACTTTCTTGATTTCTAATCTTACAAGACACTCTATCTAGGAGTGTCTTATAAGGTCCCTGTCCATGCTCCATTAGTCATTTCAAAAAGAGTCCAGTTTTCTTTCACTGGAGAATGGTATCAGAAACTAAGATGTGTGTGCCTGGTGTTAGCATAATTTTTAACATTTTGGATGATTCAAAAGAGATATGAGAGATTAGATTATGGAAAGTTTTGAATGCTTGGCAAAAATTACTGGATAGGATATGATAGCCTATAAAAATTCAGGGTCTATTTTTAATCAAGCAGATAAGTGATATCATTAAAAAGCATATGGACTAACAACAAATATATGAATAAAACTTGATGCATAGATGCATATTTAATACACTGGAACATTCAACCTGAAAGTCTGCTCTTCCCTGGATCTAGCTTATTACTTGCCAAAGAATATGACTCCTTGCACAACCTCAATTTGTCAGTTTTGATTTAATCTCCATGCATTATTTCATTCTTTTATTCATTCATATTTTAAAGGACTATTTGTTGAACATTTTATTTATTCATTCAACAGAATTTACTGAGAACACAACGGTTGCTTGGAAATTCAATATTAATTGAAACAACAAAATCTATAGACTTAAAAGCTTGTATTCTAGTGAAAAGAGACAAAAACAAAACAATAAATACTTAAATGACAGAATATGAAGTTGCATAAAGTAAAAAAAGAGAAAAACAGTCTGCAGATAGAAAATGATTGTGAAAAATCAAGCCATCATATTGTACACCTTACGGTTACATATGTTAGATATCAATAATATCTCAACAGGCTGGAAAAAATTATTGTGGAACTCCTTAGAAAGGATGGACAAGCAAGACTTGTGTAATGATGTTACACTGAAGCAAAGACCTGATGAGCACATGAGTCATGGTGCCCAGCACAGCATGCTGGAGTGGGAGTGCAAAAGCAAGAATTGTAAGGGATGAACCAGATTAGGAAGCAGATCACTGAAAGCTTTATTAACCTTTGGGAAGACATTGGGTTTGTTTTCAGTGTGATGGGAGGATACTGGAGATATTTGAGGAAAGGTGCAACATGACCATATTTATATTTTTAGAGATTCACTCTTGTTCCTGCAGGAACAGGGAGCACATAGTCTACTTAGAGGGTTATTGCAGTAATCCAGGAAGTTTGATAATGACTGGATTAGCAGGCTGGTGGAAAAGTAAGTGGAAAGTACTCAGATGAATAATTTATAGTGCATATGTTAAGGTAGAGCTTTCAAAGATCACCATTAGTTTGGCAAAGAGGTGTGAAAGAAAGGGAGGAAGCATATATTTTAGCCTGATTCTCTTTCCTAAAATAAAGAAGATTAGGCAAGAAGCAGGTGTTAAGGAAAGCATCTCCTACATGCCAGCAATTCTGCTAGACCATACATACAAAATGATTAACCACACATACAATTATTTTATCGGAATGGAACTCAGTCTAGAGAGGGATACTGGTGCTTAATAATTGACCAATGAATATGTAATGGCCAACTATGAGAAGAAGGAATAACTGCAAAGGGGAGTTACATAATTTAAATCAGAAGGTCAGAAGATGTCTCTTTGAGGAAATGGCTTTTTAGTTGAGCCCTAGCAAGGTAAAGATGAGAGAAAGGTAATAAATGAAGGCTGTGAGGCAGTAAGCATGGCTAGAGGATGATAAGCATGGAGGATGAGTCTGAAGAACACTTTCAGTGGAGTAAGTCAGAAAAACTCATTATATGTGTTTTACTGTGAGTACACATAAGGTAGAATGTGTGTATGAGCATGTTTTGAGTTATAGATGCAAACAAAAGTGAGCTAAACAAAAGAAAATGGCTAAATTGAAGATTTATATATCCTTGGTTCTGTGTCTGTGCTTCTGAATTAGGTCTGTTTCACCACAAATAAAAACGATCCATTAAGAGCTGCCTTATGTTTTGACTATTACTACTTGTAATATCTCAAATCTAAGGAATTAGTAATATTTTACCATGTGTTTTTTAAAGGATACATCTGCTTCTCCTGGCTGTAATAGGATCAAATTTTGTCTTACAAAAGTGGCATGTATCTATTTTTAACATCCTCCAGCAAATATGACTTAAAAATGGTTGTGTAAGAAAAGTCACCCTTAAATAACAGCTTTCAATTGCTGACAACATATAGCCATTTTGCTCATTATTTCTTTCATCAAAGCATTGCAAGACAACTCAAAGCACAGAAGTGTCAGACAAGTCCCTAATAACTGACAATATTCAGTTTTTTGAGAGCTTGACCTGAATTTGAGGACACAGTCTCAACTGTTCCTAATTTTGTGGTTGGGATTGCTCAGACATAAATCCAAGCTCATGAAAAGATAGGATTTTCCCCTTATCATTAGGTTTTATAAGGATCTTCTTGTTTTACTCCATTCCTCACTTCAGATTCTGAAGATTGTGCTTTTCATTGTTCATATATAATACTTGCTTTTCAAAACATAAAGCAGATTCTTGTTGTTATCTATGTTTCCAATAAAGATGAGCTATTGCTACTGTGACAATTCTTAGAAAGCAGTGATAATTTTTTTAAAAATAAAAATAAAATTAAAAAAAGAAAGCAGTGATAATTCAAGTCTCCATGTTCACTAGGGTCATGATAAGATTATGTTACCCTAAATATTAGGCTTTTCTAATAGTCATGCTTTCTGTTAATAGAAACAGATTTATTCTTTCCATATCCAATCTGTATGCCTTTAGTTTATTTTGCCTTATTGCGTTGACTAGGATTCCAGTGTGATGTTGAATCTATGCAATAAGGGAGGGCGTTATTAATTTGTTTCCTACCTCATTGAGAAAGCATTCCATCTTTTTACCATTAAGTATTACATTAAATACAGACTCCCTTCCATTCCAAATTTGCAGGGTTTTTTTTATTGTGAAAAGATATTCAGTGTGTCAAATTATTTTTATATTTTTGAGATGATAGTTTTCTTCTTTGCCTGTTAAAATGACTACAACAATTGATTTTCAATCTTGAACTCCATTTACTTTGCTAGATTTGTTCTTTTTTCCAGTTTCTTAAAAGTGTAGATCACTAAATTTAAGACTATCTTTTTTTATTTTAGCACTTGTGCTATAAATTTACACATAAGCACTGATAAAGCTGCATCCTATGAATGTTGATACTTTGTTTTTATTTTCATTTAGCTCAAAATGTCGTCGTTGTTTTATTTTTTAAATTCTAGTATTTTCAGAAAATATCCTATTATTTCTATTCTTTAACATTTTTAAGAAGTTGATCTCTCTTGGTGTATGCTTTATATGTCCATAAAAAAGAGTGTTCAATATGTTCTTGATGATAATGCTATTGCTGGATGAAGTCTTCTGAATATATCAATTAGATTATATTTGATAGTGTTGCTTAGGTCTTCTACATAAATACTAATTTTGTGTCTTCTTATGTAGGCAGTTACTTAAACAGTGTTGAAGGCTCTAGCTAACACTGTGGGTTTGGGTGTTTTACCTTCCAGTTTAACTGTTTTTTGTTTCTTAAAGTTCTGTTGTTGGGTACATCACTGTTTGAGATTGGTATGTCTTCCTAGAGATTAGACTCCTATGTTGTTATTTAACACTATTTTCATCCTTGATAATCCTCATTGCTCTGAAGTCTACCTTTTTTCTGATATTAATGCAGATACTTCAGCTTTCTTTTGTTTAATGTTGGTATGGCATGTTTTGATTTTTGTATTGCATATATAAAACATAAAATGTCCCTTCTTCACTATTTTTAAGTCAATAATTCATTGCTATTAAGCAATTCGTAATTTGCACAACCATCACCACCATCTACCTCCATAATTCTTTTCGTCTTGTAAATCTGAAACTCTATAGCCATTACACAATGACTATCCATTCCCCCTCTCTCTGGTTCAGGCAACCACCATTCGACTTTCTGTCTCTATGATTTTTTACCACTCTAAGTATCTCATTCCATTCCTTTTATTTTGACCTATCTTTACATTTAAATCAGATTTCTTTTAAATAGAATATAACTGGGTCTTGCTTTTTTATTTACACTTTTTTATAAAATCTGGCAATCACTGTTTAATTGGTGTATTTATACTACTGTAATGTGATGTGCATATTGATAGGATTGTATTGAAATCTACCTATATCAGTAATTGTTTCTACTTGTTCCATCTGCTCTTTATACATATTATTTTCTTTTTATGCCTTTTCACAGTTTGAGCATTTTTTATGATTCAAATTTATCACTACTACAGACTTACTATATATACTCTTTTAAAAAATGTTTTTCATGATTGCCCAAGGGTTTAGAATATATTTAATTTCATTTAATCAGTGCCTATATTTAAATAATATTATACCCCTTGATATAAAGACCTTAAACACTATGTTCATTAGTACTATGCCAGTTTTGTCATATATTTTTACTTTCATAAATTTTTACTTTATTGCTTCAGACTTGCAATAAATTGGTCATGATTTTGCTTTAGATAACATTTATCTTTAAGAGTGATTAAAACTAAGTTTTTAACTTTATTTTAGCTCCAGTGCTCTTCATTTTTTCATGTTGATCCATGATTCTGTTCTAAATTCATACTGCTTTTTCATGGAAAACTTTCTGTAAACATCCTTGTAGTGGAACTTGTTATCAGTGAATTTTCTCAGATTTTGTTGGACTAGGGCAGTCTTAATTTCATCTTCATTTTTGAGAGCTATTTTGATGGATATTCTGGATTGGTAAGTTTTTTTCCCTTCCCATCAGTATTTTGTAGACACCATGCCATAGTTTTGTGCCTTGCATGCTTTTTGATGAGATGTCTACTTGGTATTATTTTTGTTTGCCTATTTACAAATGTATATATATGTATATTTGTATATATGAATATATATGTCTTCAAGATTTTGTTGGTGTTTTGTTAAAGCATATAGAATATGATATACTTAAGTATATTTTGTTGTTACCATTGATTATTTTTCTAGGTGTTCTTAAGCTTATTTTATTTGTGAGAATTCTCTGTCAGTGATTTTGGCAAATTCTAAATTATTATATTTCAAATATTTCTGCTTCATTCTCTTTTTTCCTTCTAGGATCTCAATTACATGGATATTTGATATTGTTCCACACCTATTAGGTTGTTCCTTTTTGTTTTTTACCCTTTTTCCTTATTCAGTTTCTATTTCAATCTGGTAAGTATCTACTGACCTTTCTTAAATTTGACTCACTCTTTCATAGGCTGGATGGAGCCAACTAAGGAGTCACTGAAGGCATTTTTTTTTTTTTACCTCTGTTGCTGTGTTTTTTTGTTTTTAGCATTTGTTAGTTTCATTCTTATAGTTTTCATCTCTATGCCAAAATTATGCATCTGATATTTCATGCTGCCTATCTTTTCTATTTGAGCCCATAACACATTAATCATAGTTACTTAAAATTCTCTGTTTAGTTCCAAAATATGTTTCACATATGAGTCATCATGCTGATTTGCTTTGTCTCTTGGAAGTGGATTTTCTTGCCTTTTAATATATTTTGCCTTCTTTTCTTTAAAGCTGGTCATTTTATATTGGAAAGAAGACACTAAGGTAGATAGGTGTTATGCTTAAAACCATTCATTCCTCCATCAGTGCTATTAGTGTGAGGACCTATAGTTTATCTAGTAGGAAATATAGCTAGATTTTAAGTTTATTGTTGCAATGGTTATCCTCGGTGCAACACAGATTTTAAGTTCCTCTGTTTATCCTGAATTTAGGGTATGTGTACATTCATCAGAGAATTTTTCTCAATAATCTCCATCTTCAGCTTTAAGTCTTTGCTTTGTTCTGTGCATCAGGGAACTTTGTGCTCTTGCAATTCTCACAGCAATACTGAGTTCTTACCTGTAATTATTTGGTGCTTGTTAGTTTGGAGGGGTAGTGATTTTCTGTTGTCAGAATTAAGCCTCAGACCTAAGTGGACCCTATGATTCCAGGTATTAGGGGTATGACCTTCTCAGCGGCCCTGAAACTTCTTCAGTTAAAGTTCTGAGCCCACTATGTATTCCTGATCCTCCTTCAAGGCTATTAGAGTCTTACTTGTTTCCTTCAGTTCCAGTGTGTTTTTACCAGACTTCTAAGGGGAACAAAGTATGTTTCTTTTACTCCATAGCTTAAGGATTTTGTTCCCTAGGGATGTGTCAAAAACTAAAAAATCTAAAATTGTACCCTATGTAAAGCTAAGTTATATTCCCTCCCTTACAAGGTTGCTGGCAGAAAAATGCAAGAATCCTGGGTCAAAGACAAAAAACTTTTGCTCATAACAAAGCAAGCAGCAGGAACTTTATGCTCATATTAATTCCCTTTGCTCCCCTCTTCCCAACTCCCATGAGGCAACTCTGTTGCAGGAGGTGTCAGAGGTAAGTAACTTGAAACCTAGAAAGCTGTCATCATTTATAAGGAGCTGCAAACAAAACTTCCTAACCTTTGCCCCATTAGAAACTTTATCTTTGTTATACTGACAGCAAACATCTCTGCTTTCTGGTCCTGAGGGAGATAGTATCTCTATCTTCCAAGGCTATTCACTATACAGATATTATCTGACAAATACTCTAGGACAAAAGTCCTAGTATAGTAGAGGCTATTTGTGCCTCTACTTGCAAGATGTGGGGAAATGGAAAAATGTTTCTCAGCAAGAGAGTGATGAAGAAGGGTTAGGGCATAATTTAGTTTCTCTTCCATAGCAGCTGTGGCTCCCTTTCCCCAAGCACCATAAAGGCAGCTTTCTCAGGAATATTGCCGGGATGATTAAGGCAAAAGAGCCTGCAAAATGGCACAAATATCCTTAATATTGATGTCCCTAGGGTAACCACATTTTTTTCCTAACCTAGAAGTTTCCAACAGATTGTTAGCCATTCTTGCTGAATTTTCCACATGGGTCTGGGTCTATTTCTGCCCTAAGTAAGCAAATGTTCACATGTATATTTCCCTTCAGGTCATCAGCTGTCCTTTAGACTGCATGCTAGTCAGTTGTCCTACAACTTCAGTTCCCTGATTGATGAGGGAACAGAGGCTAGCTGAGGACAAAGCACAAGCTAACACTCCACAAAGGATCCCACCCCCCCCCCCCCCACACACACACAGGTGAGATACCTGTGACATTCCTCAGGCATTCCTGGCTACCCTAAAGCTAAGGGAAAGGGAAAAACAGTTAACTAAAAGAGATTATAGTCCTATAGCCATGAGTCTCCCTCAGTTTATAAAATGTCTTAGTGGTTTACAAGAAAAAAAGCATTCTTATCAATAACCTAATTTCCAGAAGGAAACTCCCAACTATCTTAATGTTAATGTTTTACTAGAGGGAAAAATAACAAGCTTAGACAATGGCAAGGCCTCCATATAGGTCCTCTTTATCATACAAAAATGAAAACCTCCCTTCTCCTTACCTCCCCCAACTCCCAAGTATGTAATGAATCAGCCACCCCTCACAAGCCCGGGGCAGCAGCTATTCCCATCCACAGGTCCTGCCCTCCCCCACCCCCGTGCCTTAAAAACAAAACAAAACAAAACAAAACAAAACAAAACAAAACAAAACAAACAAAACAAAAAAACCACCATTTTGCACCAAAGAAGTCCCAAGAATTGTTTCTTGGTCATCGGCTCTAGACCTCACCACACCAAACCTCATCTATATTCCAAAACTACATCATGACAAGCTCAAGAATATTTATGAGCTTCCAGATTCTACAGCTGCTTTGCTGTTATTATAAGGGTGGGGGCACACTGTTTCTAACTCACATCACTGAGCAGAAATTTCAAGTGAATTTAGCACAGATAAATCAGTTGATTTAAATCTACAATACTCTCTCCCATTGTCAGAGTGTCTTTAAAGAACATTAAAAATGAAAATTTACCTTTAAGTTGTAACTTTTTAAAAAGCTCTATGAGTTGCTAATAACCAGTTACTGTTATGTTTTTAGGAACTTTACAAATCAATCATGATGATGACTAGACACTATCCAACTTATAACACTTCACAATTCTTTATTATTTAGGACTAGTGAGTAGTAGTCAGTTGCTTGGAGCCCAGACTACAATTTATCATATGAACAATGTTTTACTATGAAATTAGTTAACAAAAGCCTATTAATGTAGTTATTTCCTTATCTACTTGGGAAACTAACATTCATCCTCTCTAGTTGGCTCCCTAACGTGTTTAAGATTTATACAGCTTTTTGTTTTCTTCCCCATTTAGCATAACTTCAGAGTTTTCTAAAAATCTTACTAATTTCACCATAAAGGAAAGTGGTATCTGGAATTCCAGCCAAAGAAATCAGACAGAGCACAGAGCAGAGTCTTGATCCTGTGCCCACTGGGGGCTACTCGAGGAGGCTAGCTTAATTTTGCTTGTGACAGTCCATGCTCAAAATAAAGCATGAACTGGGAGAAGCCTGGATGTAGGTGCTTTAAAATATGTCAAATGTAGAATCTTTCTGTTGTATGGCCATGGACAAATACTTTAAAGACTAACTATAAGAAAAGGAAATGTAAATGTAGAAAGAAAATGAGCCCACATTTACTAGTAACATGTGAACAGTAATCACTTTATTTCATATTTTTAAAAAGATTTTATTTATTTATTTATTTATTTGACAGAGAGAAAAAGAGGAGAGAGAACACAAACAGGGGAGCAGCAGAGGGAGTGGGAGAAGCAGGCTCTCAGCTGAGCAGGGAGCCTGACTGCAGGGCTGGATCTCTGAGATCATGACCTGAGCCAAAGGCAGATGCCTAACTGACTCAGCCATCCAGGCATCCTAACACTAATCATTTTATTTTTTATTTTATTTTATTTTTTTTTATTTTTTTAAATTTTTTATTTATTTATGATAGTCACAGAGAGAGAGAGAGAGAGAGGCAGAGACACAGGCGGAGGGAGAAGCAGGCTCCATGCAGCGGGAGCCCGATGTGGGATTCGATCCCGGGTCTCCAGGATCGCGCCCTGGGCCAAAGGCAGGCGCCAAACCGCTGCGCCACCCAGGGATCCCCTAACACTAATCATTTTAAAGATGAAAAAAATAAAGCTTGCATATATATTTTTTTAATCCATAGCAGAAGACTTAGAATTAGGTCTTTTGTTTTCTTTATGCCCTTTGTTAAACTTTAGAAATATATATATATATATGTATTTTTTCAGCAACAAATTATTTCCTATGATTTTAACAAGGGAAGTACATTACAATTCCTTGGATTAGTTGTCAAATTTTTAAGAATTTGTGTCCAGTTGAAGTAGCAATTTAAGAGTATCTATTTTCCATTTCCTGAACTTTGATGGTAGCTATTTCCTTCCTTAAAAATAAACTTTTTAAATGCTTTATTTATTTTCTTTCTGAGTAGTTTATTATATCTACTTTGAAGAATAAAGGAAAGGAGGCTTATGATTTTCAGGGCTGATAACAGTCATCACCACAGAGGGCTTTAAGAAGAGAGGATCAAATTAAAATCTGCTAGAACTTTGTCAGATTTAGAAGTTCTACAGACTCATGTGAGGGACAAAGGTTATTCAGGGTCTCAGCACTCTGTCACAGCAAATATTCATTGATCTGGAACACCTGACAGCAGAAATTTAAAAATCAAATATTCTTCTTCCTAACATTGTAATGCTGCCTCTTGTGGTAACTGTAATAGCTATGATAGATAGGTTATTAGATTTCATATTCATTTAATTAAGTGTGAGATATATGTGACAAATATAATATTGATTTTTTATAGGACTTTATTTTGCTTATGCAAGTGATAAAATCTTGTTTTACGATAATTTGGACCATTCTAAGCATATTAACAAACTTAATGGGCGATACTATCAATAAACCCATTACCATTGTTTTAAACAAAATAAATTTATTTCAAAAAATAATTGATTAGCTAACAAGATGCTCTGCTAGGCAGAACTGCAGATTCAAAGGCTTTTAGGATGAATATACATAGGAGAAGTTCATGGTGAGCATATAAGCCAACCATGAAGGTAAAATATATTCCTGGTACAAAGTAGACATTTAATGATAATTTATTTAATACACATAGGTGGGCATGTTTTGATAAAACAGAGAGAAAATGCTATAGGGTTTAAGAATTGAAACTGAACTACTTTTATGGAAAAGGAGTAGTTAAGATGAACTTTGAAGAAAGAATTAAGCAAAAAATGAGATTCTAAACCATGATATGGATCATGGCATTGGGAAAATAAAACAAAAAGTGAAATGAAGTGACAAGAGAAGTGATTAGACTTGAAGTGATCAAAGAAGCTGGAAATCAGGATTAGAGAAGACAATTTTTAAAATAATTTATTTATATGAGAGAGACAGAGAGCGAGCATGAGCAAGGAGAAGGGCAAATAAGAGGGAGAGGGCAAAGTAAACTCCCCACTGAGCAAGGACCCCAGGGAGAAAAGATTGGATTCCAGAACCCTGACCCCAGCAGAAGTCAGATGCTTAACTGACTGAGCCACCCAGGCGTCCTGACAAAACTATTTATTTATTTATTATTTTATTTATTCATGAGAAATACAGAAAGAGAGGCAGAGACATAGGCAAACGGAGAAGCAGACTCCTGGCAGAGAGCCTGATGGGGTATTTGATCCCAGGATCCCATGATAATGCCCTGAGTCGAAACCAGAGGCTCAACCACTGCGCCACCCAGGCATCCTGAGAAAAATATTTAATGTGAATAAGAATCTTCCAAAAACAATGGCAAGGAACAGGGCGAAGGCTATAATATTGAAAACAGAAGCTGTATCTCATTCAAAGCTTTATTAGTATCTGGCACTGTGGCTAACATGCAGTGATAATTCAAAAACTCTGGAAGGATAAACAGAAGGGATACAGGAAGAGAGGGAAGACCGAAGAAAGACTATGAAGTTTTATGTGGTATTAAGGGTTGATAAATGTCATGAAAGATCTTCAAAGGAGAGATTGCTAAATTGGGAATAGTAGAACAACTTTTAAGGTTGAGGACAGCGCAGCATGGAAAACACTAATGTTTCCTTTTGGCAGAAATATTTGAGAATGACAGAAATGGCCAATATTGGAGAATGTACAAAGAAACAGATGCTAATGAAGTTTCAGTTATTGAAATGATGTGAAATAATGTAAAATGATGAATTTCTAAATGTAGAGTGGTCGTTATCCTTCTTTTCCAATTGATCACTCATTCAAAAAAACTATTAGCTACAGTCATCATAGCCTAGTAGTTTGATTTGAATCCATGCTCAACAAATTGTTAGGTCAGTCTTATATTTGACCAGCAAAATAGTTAAACATTACAATACCCTAATTAACCCTAAATTGACATTACTAGCTCATTTTAAAAAATCAACTATTTGAAACAGTATTTGGGGAGCTCCCATGTAAACTGGAGTGATGATTTAACTCCTTTATCATGTGCTTGTGAATTCTTTCCCAAATCCCAGGATGCTTTCATCATCCATTCACAGGTGCTACACCATTTGTTATAAGAAGAGTATTTATAAGGTAAAGAAAATGCTTTGACATTTGGTTACTTTGACGTTTACCATTGATATTAATGTTGCTATAAAATTGTCATGCAGAATGCCATTTATCCATGTAGTGATGCTTATTAATTACAAATATTATATAATATGCTTTAGATGTAAAAGGTTATGTGTTCTTTTTATTTCACATTCTGATTAAATCTAAATCAGTACAGAAGCAGAACCATTATAAACTCAAATATGAACTTTAAATAGAATTTTAACCTCAGGGATTTGCATGTCAGAAAGAATTTAAAGCCATTGAGAGAATCAGTAATGAGATATATTTTCTGTAAGCAATAGCATTGCTTTTACAAATCTCCTATCTCCCCCATATACACTAAAGAAAAAAGTAAAGGTAAAACTATTCAGATTACTGGAATAGGGAGTTTTACTTAAGTATGTGATTTAATTTCATGCAGATAGAAAAACAACAACAACAACAACAACAACTTTCTCCATTGGTGCAAGAATATGAATATTTAGTGAGCCTCTTTTAAAGGAGAATTAATTGACATGATGTATTTCAATAGAGACTGGCAAAAGGACTTGAGTTACAAAAATGATTCTGGCCAGAGGTGGGCAGAGAGCAGCAGTCTTTGGAAAATACTGCTTATAGCACTTTGCTGGTATGCAAATTAGAAAATATTTTATGTGCATATTTTCTTTAATATTCTATTTTTCTGCCCTGCCTGAGTATCTAAGGTATATTTACATTCAATGATGTCTTCACATCTAATATCAATATTTATTTTGGGCTACTAGATCTTACTACACTGAAATGATGAGTTTCATCCACACTGTTGAAAACCACAACAGCCTCACACATAAACTCTAAAATGTAAAGCTGGATTTTTAGAAGTACATGGTGATTATATTTAAAAATCTATGTTTATTTTCATAGATAGGGGTCAATTTTGGGGGGTCTCCCTCCTGTGTTTATTGTAAAATAGAGAGTAAAAGTGGAACATCAAAATTATTTGTTACTCAGTGGTTCTGCTGTAATACTACTAAAAAGATAAAATTGTGCTATTATTTTTCCTAGGAAATATGTCTTAACCTGAAATATCCCACATACACAGAATTATAGAACAGTTGCCTACAAAGGAAATTTGGAAACATCCAAATTACCATACCTTAAAAAGGAAAATAAAGCCCAGAAGTGTTGTAACTTAAAAGATATAACTTTTAATATTCAAAATAATTAATAGTTTGACTGAAGAATGACATGCTATGACTTATATTTGACATTATTATTTTATACTGGTGAATTGAGTATATGCTTTAGAATTAACTACACATTTGCTTTGTTACTCTCATTAATATCATTGGATTTTCTTTTTATGGTTTTGTTAAAAGCAAAACAAATGTAACTGAGTAAATTACCTCATTTCATCAATCAGAGGAAGAATTAGAATCAAAATAATTTGTCCAAAATTTGGGCCTATTCATTTCAGCAGCTGGTTTGATTTTATTCAAGAAAAAACCAAAAAACAAAAAAGAAGAGCCATTGAAATATTTTATGTAGAAAAGTGACATAATGTGAGTTACATTTTAAAAGGATGGCTTGGGCCACTATGCAGAGGACAGACCTTAGAAGCACAAGGGTTGTAGCACCGGATGCCATTAGAGGTTATTGTAAGACAGTGCTGATGGTGATTTGGACAGAGACGTTAATGGGGGAGGGGTGAAAGTGAAGATTTTGTGTTGATTTCAAAGGTACAGTCATAGAGTTTGCTGATTAGTTTGGAGCTGGCAAAAGAGAGAGGAAGTAAATAAAATCAGCATAGATTAATGTGATAAAGAGACTCATAGTCAATAGAGATATCTGTGATGTGTCTAATTAACAAGAAATGGACTTTACTTAGTAATATGAAAAAAAGGCGCTTCCTACACATAAAGATATAAAGTTTAAAGGAATATGTAGTAAGCAAAGTTATACCTCAAAATATTTGCACAAGGGTAATGTTTTATATAGAAGTTCTCTGTAGTTTGTATACATCAGGCCACCAGTTTTCTAAAAAAAAAAAAAAAAAACGGTTATCAGTTACATATATGTGTGAAAGCTAAGAAGGTAATACTAGTTAGTACAGTGGTTATTAATGTGTCAAGCAAATATAATTTCTAATGATAAGGTTATATTCACTGTCAAATGTGAAGCTCTAGTACAGTATAAATAGAAAAAAATTGTGTTTTAAAATGAACTGAGACTAACGGCATAGAAGTCATCCATGCATTGTGCTTCAGATTTTTATGAACTAATTCTACTTTTTCCAAGATTCTAAGCTAAAGAAGCCCATTAAGAAAAATTCAAGTAGGATGGCTCCAAAGGACCAAAAAATCCAACTACAGATAACACTGGTATGAATGATGTCCAAACAAGAACGATCTGTTTGGCTTTTCTTTTTGTTGTTTGTTTCTTGTTTTGATTTTACCAGAGACCTACTAATGTAAATATACACAGAAACTAATTCACATGATAGATTCAACAAATGAGTCTTATTTTTACAACAAATCTTTTTGTATCATTTTGTCACTGGAAAATTTATGTATGTGGAAATGAATGAAAATAAATTTAACAACTAGCAACTAGTATGTAACAAAGATTTTTTAATATGTGATATCTTAGTTCTCAGAGTAACTCTGTTTTTGATTATATCTCCTCATTCAGATAAGAAAACTATAGATGGAGTTCAGGAGAGAGTTAAGTAACTTGCTTTTCGTTTTCTCTGATAATAATTGGTAGATTCCATAGTCAAAACCAGTTTAGCTCCACTCGAAGCCTCCTTTGAGTCATCTTGGCTAATTAAACAAATTAATATTCCAGCCGTGGAAGTACTCTGCCAGCATAGATAACCAGAAAAAAAAATTTTTTTGACATCGTGTTCTTTATTTATTTATTATTCTTAGAAGGAAAAACAGGTAACCAAATTGTTTAATTAAAAATGAAAAATATCAAAAAAAAATGAAAAATATCAGTAATTATTAAATAATAAAAATTCCCTTATTTTCCTCCTTATCCTCTGTTTATGCAGCTGGAAAAAATTAATTTATACTTACCTATTTTATCATATTCCGGATGATGTGTCAAGCTGGATGATTTCACCAAGCTGTTGATAACATGTGCCACCTTACACTTGGGAATGTGCTATTGTCTACAATTTAATTACAGAGTTATCACACATTTTCCATGCGTATGGTCATAAATTGAATCTATTGTCAATCATTTGTTTTTTCTTCTGTGACAGAAAAACATCTATTTCTACCCATATGTGGCTGAAAATAGGTTTTTTTTCTTCTTTGTTGGTTTAAGGATTACAGAAGTTGTCTTTATCGTTTGTCATTGTTTGCAAACACATTTGGAACCATTGCTACTTGTCATTTGCATAAGACATTCGAAAAGCCTTCTGGTTTCATAGCTCTCATTCTAGAAAACAATTATTTAAAATGATGGAGGAAAGCTAAATTTAACTTTAGCTTAGTTTCCCTGTTCCTAAATGATTTTCATTCACATCTTTATTAAAGGCTTACATAACATTCAATTTAAAGTACATTCAATCCACCATGACAAGTTCTAGCCAAACGTTCTAAAAAATATAACTTTTATCAGAAACAGCTTTCACTCTCTATTATAATAGTTGTGGGATGTTTTGATATAATTCAAACCAAAACACCTCAAGTTTCAGCACTCCGACTCTAGGAGGTAATCCATAAAACCAGACTTGTTATCAATCTGACTTTAAGACCATGTACATAAATTAAACTAGAGTTTTTAACATTTCTCATCAATAAATAACTACTTAATGATAATATCCTATTGCTTCCGGGTGACAGCACTGTAAAGAACTGTTCTTTCTTTCTCTGCCTGTTTCCTTCTAGACACATGAGATCATTAGCCTCTGAGCCCTTGATACAGAGAATAATGAAGCTGCTGAGTCATTTAATTTATAGCTTTTTCAGTTAGCAAATGATATCATCTAATCCTAACTATTAAATTCTCTCCTCTAGTCAGGTTTTCTCAAGTTAGTCATTTAATAAAACTCTATCTGGCTTTAAACTTAGCCTGTGAGTTTAGTTGCTGTTATATATTGTGGGGCTCTCCTAACAAAATTTGTGAATTCGGAAAAAAAAAAAAAGAGAGACTATATAGTTTCAGGTTAAACACCATAATTTTGACCTTGCAGTACAATAAAACTTTCTTATCTAAAAACCACAGGATCATCTCAATATGAGGATAATGTTAAATGAAAGTACTAGTATGTCAAATATAAATTTAAGAATTGTAGTTTATCAGAAATAGCATAAACATGGCAGGCTATATACAAAGATGAAAACCATTAATGAGGAGTCCTTTCAAGATCTTAAAACTGAAAATGGAGCTGTGTGTTGAGTGAGTCTGCAATAATCTTTCATTTGTCATATGAACTTCCTCAGGGTAATTCCCATCTCTCTATTGCTAAATGTTCATGTCACTTGCTATAGTATATATAGGAAACAAAACCATTAACTTAAAAGTAAAAATAACTATTTAAATTTGATACTTGAGACTTCTTGTCAGGAAAAAAAGAGACCAATTGCTTGGGATAATATAGCTAGATTATCACCATAAGTTTGTTTGTAATTAACCTGCTGTTACGTTTGTTCATATAAGATCCTTGAACTAAAATAACAGTGACCGCTCTGCATCAGAGGCTTTATTGAGGCTATATCATTTGGTTCCATAGAAACTTAATTTTTATTTTTATTCCATCAGTCTATCTTGAGGAATGCTGAATACACATCACCATGAAACTCATTATTATTTTCGCTATTATTTTCACTATACAACTCTTATTGAAGGTGTTCCTCATTAATTGGCATATTGTTTTCCCTGTGATGACCCATGAGAATCATTTTTTTTCTCATAGTCCAGTTCTGTAATTTGTGTGAATTTGGTTTTAATCTTCAGATCACTCCTAGAATGCATTTTGTATGTTGTTATTTACCTCATAAGTGTCCTATTATTATCCTATTTTCCAAACTTTTATTTTCTTTACACAGCTATATACATTTAAATCTTTTGTATATTTTCAAAAATTTGTATTAATATAGTTATGAAGTAGGTAGTAGTATAATTAATACAAAGAAGTCAAAACTATGAAAAGTTTTCAGAAGTTAGTATTTTTGCTACTTATGATAAAAATTAGGACCTGTTCTTAAAAACATATATATATATATATTTTTTTTAAAACATATATTTTTTAAATTGAAGTAGAGTTGGCACACGGTGTTGTATTAGTTTCAGGTGTACAACATACTGATTCGACAACTCTATACATTATGCTGTGCTCACCACAAGTGTAGCTCTTATCCGTCTCTATATAATTACTGACTATAGTTCCACACTGCAATACCTTTTATTCCCATGACTTCCATAACTAGAAGATAGTATCTCTCACTCCCTTTCACCCATTTTGCCCTTTTCCATTTCAGCTAACCACCAGTTTATTCTCTGCTCACTATGGGTCTGTTTGAGGGTTTGTTTGTTTGGTTGGTTGGTTCATTTGTTTTGTTTTTTTAGATTCCACATATAAATGAACTCATACCATATTTGACTTTTTCTGTCTGTCATACTTCACTTAACATAACACTTTCTAGGTCCATCCATATTGTCACAAATGGCAAGATCTCTCATTCTTTATTATGGCTAAGATTTCATTTTGTATATACACCACATTATTTTTTTTTTTTTATCTATTCTGCTATCAGGGCACACTTAACTTGCTACCATAGCTTGGCTAGTATAAATAATGCTACAGTAACACCGGAGTAATTTTTTTTTTCTTTCAAATTAGTCTTCTTGTATGCTTTGGGTAAATATCCAGTAATGGAATTACTGGATAGTATGATATTTCTATTTTTAATTTTTTTGAGGAATCTCCATACTGTTCTATATAATAATTTTTAGGGGTAACTCAACCATTAAGCACTATGGATTTCTTGATTGGTCCAATTTAATATATCTTCACAAAAATAAACAAATACCATTGAAGTTAATAGGAATGATAATTTAAAAATGTTTTACTTTCTGAATTTATATTATTTTGGGATTTAGAAACTTTTCAATATTTAGTTTTCTTATCTAATGTATGAAAAATAATAACCTGCCATCTATGATTACTATAAGGACAAGATAAGATAATGAAGCAAAAAAATTTACTAACAGTAAAGTCAATCAGTCAGTCAAAACCAGCATTTTTGAGTGACTACAGACTACTCATTATGCTAACTATGAAAGATATATACTGGTGGACAGACACAGTTCTTGCCAATTGGGACTATTACTATAGTTGAGACATAAATGTATCACCAAATATGTAATTACAGTTTGTGATAAATCATATGAAAGAAAAGAAAATACTACAGATTAAATGTTTACAATGTGCATCTCTGAGAAAAACTACACAAAGACTTATACCTGGTAAAGGAGAAAGAGATAAAGATATGAATATTCTAGGCAAAATGAACCATGTATACACAATTTTCAGATGGAAAAAGAGTTTGGCATATGTGAGAATTGAGAAAATTACCAAAGTGAGAGAGATTAAATGTGGAATAAGATAAAATTAGATATGCAGGTGGAATTCTCTTCACCATAGGGCCTTAAATTTCATGTTATTTCATATTTGTCTCTAAGAGGATATAAAGCCATGTGAGATGGTTTATTGTTGACTAGCATCCACTGACATTTTGCTATCTTCACAGTTTTACCTTTTTTAGAACATCATATAATTGAAATCACACGGTAGGTAGGCTTTTTAGAGAGGCTTCTTTGACTTACAAATACTGATTTAAGTTTCTTCCATATCTCTTCATGGCTTGATAGATCATTTCTTTTTAGTCTTGAATCATATTCCACTGTCTGGCTATGTACCACACTTTATCCATTCACCTACCAAAGGACATCTTGATTGCTTCCAGTTTGGGGTAGTTATGAATTAGGCTGTTATAAACATCCGTGTGCAAACTTTTTTGTGGATATGAATTTTCAATTCCTTTGAGTAAAAACCATGCAGTGTGATTGCTGGATTATATGGTAAGAATATATTTAGTCTAATAAGAAACTGTCAAACTGTCTCCCAAAGTGGGAGACATTTGCCTTTCCCCCAGCAATGAATGAGAGTTTATGTTGTTCCACTTCCTTACCTTTGGTGTAGTATTTGGTGTTGTCAATTTTCCAGATTCTGGTTATTCTAATGGGTGTGTGGTGGTATATCATGGTTATTTTAATTTGCATTTTCCTGATGTGACTTAAGGTGGAACATCTTTTCATATGCTTATTTGGCATCAGTGTATCTTCTTTTATGAGGTGTCTGTTAAGGGCCTTGGCCTACTTTTGTTGTTGTTTAGTTTTTATTTAATAGACATCAACTTAACTCTTCAATCCAGCTAGACTTGGAACGGAGTAAGGAATATATGGAACCCAGAGAACAGCAGCAAGAACATAAAGATTATAGGATATTTCGACCAGATGGGGATGAATGGGTGCTCTCCAGAGCTCCAGAAAGGGTGGTCTTGTAGTTAAAACACAGGTCAAATTTTTATATTTGTCCACATTCAGCAATGGTGATCTTCTCACTGGTCCTGCCATTCTTGAACCCAAAGTGTTCCATGACTTCCACAATATCCCTGCCCTATCTCACTTTGACAAAGATCACATGCTTGCCATCCAACATCTGACAGATAAGATGCTACATATGATAGCAAGATGAACACAAAACTATTTTCCTCTCGTCTTCCCAACCCCACCACTGTAATTATTTAAATCACTTCATTTCATCCTGCTGGTATCCACCACCTAAAATACCTTCTGCTTTTTTAGCCAGGGTTGCATTTTGCTACACTAGATTAAATTTGATCTTTATCCTTTGCTCACATTCTGCTTATTAATATTATTTTCCCAAACCCTCCTATATGTTGTTTGTAATGGATTTATCTTTCCAATACTATTCTAATTCTCATTGGTAATATTATTTTTAAAATTACTTCAAAATGAAAACAAAACTAAGTTGGAATGTCCAATGATAACATTAGATGACCAATCTTTTTGTATATTTTAAGGACAGTTCTATAACAGAACACTTTTCAGTGACCATAGCCCTAAACTATTCACAATGCTAAGGTTCCTATGGAATTTATATTTCCTACTGTAAAACCCAGTCTGCCTAGTTACGCTATAATAGGAAATACATTTTAACATTCCCATAATACTAGTTCTTGGAGGGACATGTAATAGGATAGCTTTAGGCAAGAAAACAACCTTTATTTACTCCTAGGCTTTTATTTGAATATTGATTTTGTTGGGCCCTGGTAAAAATTGTCCTAGTTAATTATTTCCTCTGCTGATAAGCATTGCTAGGTAATGTACGGAACAAATACTTTGGTCTTACTTGTTTGGGAAAGGTAGTAAGAAAGAAACAACTGGGATGCTGTTTCTAAGCTGTCCATGTACATCCATTTATGAATTGGGTTCAAATAAAATGGTAGTTCAACTGTTTTTTGTTGTTGTTGTTGTTGTTGTTGTTGTTGTTAGACTCAGTATTTCATCTCTTTATTCTTTCTTGTTACCTTTCTTGCCTTTTGCTTCTTAGTATCTCTTCTTCCACTTACCTCAAATACAAAAACACCAAGTTGTGAGTGTGTCCTGGAATTTGTTTGGGGTGATATAGGAGAAATCATTCCATTTACCTGTATTATTTCCTGTTTGATGATGATGCTTTCTTTGTAGTCATGTGCTCTCTTTGTAGTTTATAGTTTTCATTTCTCCAAAGAGTGCTGTTTAGTTGCCTGATAGTTGTGTCTGTATGCGGTGGCAACCTCCCATTATATTAAGCATGTCCTTTTGCATTGCAGGAGCTATGCCTGTTCCAGACCAGCCTTCTTCCACCTCAGAGAAGACCAGCTCCTTGAGCCCTGGCCTGACCACCTCCAACGGAGATGGCTCCGAGACAGAAACCACTTCTGCTATCCTCGCCTCGGTCAAAGAACAAGTAGAGACATCCCACTTTTGTGACATACTTAGGGGAACATATTAGAAACTGTTCCTTCAGATGAACAACGAGGACTTTTATGTTGGAAGAAAATCATGATTTTCACTTATCATAAAAATGTTTTGACATGATTATAGTTGCTTTTGAATTTATGTTTTTATTCATGATTTAGGCCATTTTCCTTGAAAAAAATATTCCTTGGTAGGGGGAAACACTTTATAGGCAAAATTCCCTGTTGGTGAAGTCTTGGTAGATTCGGTGATGGACCAATACAGCGTAAAACTGTTATGTGCCTGAGGCCAAATAATTGGCTTTTAGAAAATAAAAAGTCAAAAAATATATATATAAAGTCTAACCAACAATCAAAATATATCCGTAAGTATAAAAAATTAGTATAATGACAGCAGATGAATCCTGTGTTGGGTCAAGGCAAATTGGTCTCTCTGGTGTTTCTGGGCTGGATCAGGAAGAAAGTATCTTAGAATTTTCCCTGTAAAATGAATTAAAGTCTTCATGATTCTTCCTCCAGCATTACTTTGCTTTATAAATGGCTAATAAAATCTGAAGTCTTAGTTTAAAAAAAATTACTCCTTCAAAGTCATGTTTCTTATAAATAAAAGGTGGTAAATAATCAAAGAAAGCTGGAAAATCAAGATTTTTTTCACTTCTTTTAGCATGTGGCAGGGTATAAATCATAATTTTTTTAAATACTGAAAGCGTCCTGTGTTTGGGTATGATTCAAGGAGTGCTGAGTGAGCAACAGTAGTGGCGAAGCTCTCAGTAGAGTAGCTGAGAGAAGGTCCACTGAGGTAAGGGATCCGTGATGCTGTCAGTCAGACGTGCGTCACCAGGGAGGGAAGTGTGCTGCTAAGTAGTTACACAAAGGAAAGTTGAATAGATTAATTGGATCATCTGGGCTTTGAAAATGGTCAGTAAGCAAGGAATTGGGTTGAAGCACAGGCTGTATTACTGGATTAGTTTGCTTCCAAAGCCCTCTCATGAGATTGCTGATTATTTTTAAGGAGTAATAGAAGAAGGGAGCAAAGGTTCATATCAGTTCCCACACTCAGGATACTGCTTTGTTAAAGTTGGTTTATGTCATGGTATCTTATTCATATATCTAGAAGTCTTGCTGAACCACTAACTTTAGAGTATTGACAAAATACAAAGTAGGAGGAATAAATTTAACAAGGAAATGACAAGACCTGCCTGATGAAAACTATAACATTTTGTTAAAAGACATAAAGTAATTAAGAATAAATGACAGTGTATATCCTGTGTAGAAAAGCCTAGTTATCATCATAATATTACTTTTCCTCAAATTAAGATATAAACTTAAGGCTATTGTAGTAATATCTTGTCACTGATTGTTTCTTTGGCAAACTGAATCAAACTATTTTAAAGATCATATGAAAATCATAAATGTTTGAGAGTTACAAGGAAATTTTAATAGATTTTTATCTTACTAAACATTTTCATCATCACTGTCATGCCCAGTTGGTTCAAACTGGAAAGAATGTTCTCTCTATAGGATGTAACTGAAGGGCGTAGCCCTGGTGGCCCAGCTGTTTAGCCCCTGCCTTCAGCCCAGGGCGTGATCCTGGAGACCCTGGGATTGTGTCCCGCGTCGGGCTTCCTGCATGGAGCCTGCTTCTCCCTCTGCCTGTGTTTCTGCCTCTGTCTCTCTGTGTGTGTGTCTCTCAAGAATAAATAAATAAAATCTTTTAAAAAAAAGGTAAAAAATTTTTTAAAAGGATGTAACTGAGGGCTCAGAATCTCAAGGACATATTCAATCCAAAATAGTAGAAAAAATTGGATAAGAGAAAATGTGTGCCAAAAATATGACAAAGTATTGATATAATTAATATATTAATGCTTCCTAATGTTGATGAGATAAAAAAATAAAATAACAGAATAGAAAACTAGGCAAAAAACATGAACAGCAGTTCATAGAAGAAAAATGCAAAAAGTTAACGACTATATGGAAATGCTTTCTACTCTACTAATCAGGGATATAAAAATCAAGATGAAAATATTAATTTCTTTAATCTACCAAATAGACAGACATTAAAAAATAGTATATTCTGTAATCTAGCTAAGGGTTAAAGTTTGAGGAAATTCACATTTTTGTCACTCCATATGGGAATGTGCAATCCTGTAATCTTTGTTTAAAATGATATGTTGCTATGAAGTGGCATTTACAGTGTTCAATAGCCTTTGATTAGTCATACTTAGACATATGTAGTATAGAAATGGGTGATCTAGAACATAAGATTTTATGTATATTGGTGTTTATTGCAAAATTATCTGGGATAGTAAAAAAGTGGAGCAGTACTGATTGATGAAGAATTTAAAAAAGACCTATCTTCTATGTAAAATATTTTATACAAAAGCTGTATCCTTCTTCTGTAGTTATTAATTAAAATGAGTTGGAGTTATATATTACACCTTTGAAAAACTCCATGAGGATTTTAGAAATGAAATGTTTTAGCATTATATTATCCTGTTTTTATAAAATAATAATAAATATTTTGTGTTGTTTACAATATTTATGAACATCTGGAAAAGTGTAGGAGGAAATAAATCAAACTATAAACATTGGTTACTATATATGTTTACAATTAGTTGGAAGTAGGAATAGGCAGAAGATATAGAGGATAGGGAAGACAATCCAAATTGGGAGAAAGAACTGGGAGACTGGAATAGATATTCGTTGGATTTGGATAATAGGAAATGCCATTTGAGCTGAGATAGTGATGTCTGTAGTTGAGAGAGTGGATAAGCTGCTGACAGCAAAACTATATTATGGAAATAAAATGGCCTCTCCAAATCCTTGATGAGAATTTCATAAAAAAGACTTACTGTGAAGAGTTTTTTTCTAATAGTCAAAACAAGTCCATTGTCCATTTTTGGATGCAAAGATGAGATTCTTTGTGACCAGTAACTAACGTGAGCAGGCATGAAAGTCTGTCCTGGAAGCTGAGTAGAACAGCTTGAAGCACCTGCATCAGAGGCTCAGGCATCAGCTCCTATAGGCAGCAGCTGCCCATGTGAAGGCAAAATCCACAAGCAGCAAGGTCCCTGGACTTCCTTGGGGTAGCCTACTGTAAGCAAACAATTTTTTATTTTTGTCCTAAACTATTAAGGTTTTGTGGTCTAGACTGTTATCTGTGGAGCTAAAGCTAAGTTAAATATATTGGGAAAAAATTAGCTGAGATGAAGGAAAAGCGACTTTAAAAGTTCATATCCTTTATGATTTTTAATAGTTACGTACATAACATATTTGTAAATTTTTCACTTGAATATTGCTTTCCTGATCCTTTTTAGGTGCTAATACAAAATAGCTTTTTTACTAAAAATTCTTTTTATTAAGTTAGAGGACCTCAAGGAAGAAATTTTATAGCATCACTCTTATGTGCTACTTTAGGCTTGTCTCCTTGAACATCAGCTCTGTGGGAAAGAAGTCATTCTTTTTTTTTTTTTAAGATTTTATTTATTTATTCATGAGATAGAGAGAGGGAGAGAGAAAGGCAGAGACACAGGCAGAGGGAGAAGCAGGCTCCACGCAGGGAGCCCAGGTCTCCAGGATCACTCCCTGGGCCGAAGGCAGATGCCAAACCACTGAGCCACCCAGGGATCCCCGAGAAGTCATTCTTTATCATAGGAGGCATATATTCTAAGCTACCTGGCAAACAATTGGTTGCATAATTTATTTACTCATTCATTAAATGTATTGAGCACTTTGTATATGCAAAGTACAATAAAGGGTAATAAAGTACATGCATAAAGAAAACTCAATTTGACAGTTTATTGGAATAAAAGTGTTATTGAAATTGAGAACATAAGTTTTTAGGCAGGCAGTTAACATTGCACAGAAATAAATTCTGGTTTATAACCATAGAATGAACTTAAGTCATGACAAGCCCTAAGTCAGCATGTCCGCATGACATGTATGGCATGTTGAGAATTTGTAAACAAGTCTTAGAATCCTTCAACCCAGCAGGCATGGATTGCTCAATGAGAAGGTGTTCACTGACTTTTTTTTCTTTGTTCAAATTTCCCATCCTGATTGCTTTTTAACTGGTGAATTTTACAGTTTTATATCAACAGAAATAGGACCAGGATTTATGTTATTACTCTATAGGTAATTTTCTGTATCTCAGACATACCTGTTTCATTTCCAAGTAACCAGGTTTCACTATGGGGCATTAAGAAAGAGGAACCTAATTCCTATTTCCTCTCCTGTAAGTGAGTGTCCTTTACCACAAGAGGAGTGGAGGATAGAGGTTGGGCATGTGATGACTCTGGTCATGTGATTTGGATAAATAACTAAGAGGGGTAATTGAAAACTAATCATTACAAATGGCAGCCCATAAAGTGTGGTGGCTTAAAGGAATGGAAACAGTGAAGGGATTTTATTTTAAGAATGGAAGGTATCCCTATGATGATGGCATTGACTCATAGAGAAATTTATGATGCTTGAGAGAAAGGGAATAATCTCAGAGGAAAAAATCACTGGGTAGATGAGAGTGCATGGGGTCCATCTACCAGTAGAGAGAATGGCTTTTGGAACAGAGTTCAACCCTGAGGATGGGAAAGAATCGAGATACATGGTTTCAGGTCCTCCAGTGGCTTGGTGTTGGAAACCGTGGTAGGTCTTTCCCTCTCATTAGATGGGCACAGTCCGCTTGTGAGCTGGACCTAGGAGGACCAGTGGTGAGCTGGGCTGAGCAGAGGTGAAGGAAGGAGGCATTGGAGGTAAGGGACGCAAGACAGTGGTCATAATGATGGATCCTGGAATGGACATGGAATGGAAGCAGGTAAAAGAAAACTTGGTATGGACAATATATTTGCAGGGAGTCGTCTGTATAGATAGTGGTATCTTGAGAGTTGTGTGCTTAAATCCAGAATTTAAAAGTAATTATTGTTCATGTTGGTGAACAACGAGGAAAGAGAGAGAACCCTCGTTGACTCTGTGAAAGGTGGTGGTGAGTGATGATGATTCCAGAACAGTGGTGAGGAACAGTGACAGTACTCCAGTCACCCTCAGTAGAGAGAGGACTGATACTGCTACATCTCGTGAGAAACCTGCTGATGGTGGCTTGTGGTTATATGGGTGTAGTCATCCCCATCTTCACCTGTGTGTTTTCACTGTTTTAACTGTAACAGTGTTGGTCTATACTATTAGACAAGAATTTACATTCTCTCACGTAATATAACCTTTGTCTTTGTATTTTGTCTTAAGTCAACAAGGTGCTACTTTGCTCTTAAGAAAACCATGACTTTCCTAAAATATATATTTATTTCACAATAAGATTTCTTTCCCTACAGTTGACCATTTGATCATCACACATTTCCAAAGTTGGCATCTTAAACAATCTTCTAATATTGGCTAGAAAAATTATGGGTTATTTTTAAAAACCTTTATGGCTCATATTGTTCACTGGTATTTGTAAATTATTATGACTTAGATTAATGTGTCTCTGTGTCATACATGCAAAGTAACGTCTCCACATAAATGTCTCTTCACTCTAAGTTACCCTGCTCCCAAAGTCACTACTCTGAAGCTTATCATGGTCCAAATAGAAGGAAAAATAGTGTCACCAGGACTGATTATATATATATATATATATATATATATATATATATATATATATATATATAAGTGTCACAGCAGAAGGGAATGCAATTCCACAAGTGTAAGCCCTCAAGCAGCAGCATATGGTTTTGGGGGTTAATAATTCTAACAGAAAAGTATTTTAATAATGAATAGGTTAAATAGAAGTTTCTATGTATATAACAGCATTGCAAATGTTTTACTTCATTGTATTTTCAGTAGTGTTTATCAAATACCAGCTATGTGCATAGAACTGTGTTTCCTCTGGATGGTAGACACAGATTTGAAGTTTGCCTTCAACTATTTAGCAATGAAGTTAAAAAACTTATTTTTATTTTATTTTTTTTAAATTTTTATTTATTTATGGTAGTCACAGAGAGAGAGAGAGAGAGAGAGAGAGGCGCAGAGACACAGGCAGAGGGAGAAGCAGGCTCCATGCACTGGGAGCCCGACGTGGGACTCGATCCCGGGTCTCCAGGATCGCGCCCTGGGCCAAAGGCAGGCGCCAAACCGCTGCGCCACCCAGGGATCCCAAGTTAAAAAACTTATATAAAAGATATGAAATATTTTAAAAACTGTAGATGAAATTTCATGAAAACCCTCTAGTCATTTTACTTAAAAGCTCCAGGTGCTATATATTGATAAAAACATTCTTCAGGTTAACAGTATTTATAACCCTGGACACTCTGTTGCTCCAATAACATCTCTTGTTCTTTATATTTCACAAGAATTATAGTCATGTTCTTGATTTCAGAGGAAATTTTTAGTACATTATTTAAACTATCAATGATTTCTGGGTAGTAAAATAGAAGTTTTCTTGTTTTCAACCACTATTGTTATTATACTTAATAGAGGAAAATAAGAGTAAAAAGATATCTGAGCTCCCGCTATGGACAAAAACTAGTGCACAGAGTACTTTACATGTTATGTCATATGAAGGCACTAAGAAAGAAAGCATTTTGAAAACTTCATCTTATATAAAATCTAAAGAATTCATGATATTTTACATCAACTCATGGTGAGGATTGCATACCTTTATTTTTATTTAGCTTCTACACTTGTAATTGTTAGATTCCACTAGCTCTGTGTAAAATGAATATGATTGGGAAGGAGCACATTATAAAATACTCCTTTAACTGGTCTTCTTCCAGTGTCACATGTCACTGTCAAGTCTTTCAGCATTATTAGTGTTACTGTAATATGCAATAATAGCTTCTGATAATGCAATGTGGAAAATGACCTATAACTATTAATCACTTTCCAAACTGTATCTTGGAAAAGCATTTCATGAAAGTAATGACAAAATTATCAGCCATGAAAAAGAGGAAATTAAAACACCTTTAGGAAATGTCGAGAAGATAGGAAAGGATTATCTGCAAAGACTAGTGAACTTTATATTCATTTAGTCAGAGAAAAAAAGAATTATATATGCCATAGCACCACAAGTTGAGCTCTTTCCGTATATTAAAATTAAAATAACTGCTTGATTGATAATTTTTTTTAATTTTTTTTTAATTTTTTTTTTAATTTATTTATGATAGTCACAGAGAGAGAGAGAGAGGCAGAGACACAGGCAGAGGGAGAAGCAGGCTCCATGCACCGGGAGCCCGATGTGGGATTCGATCCCGGGTCTCCAGGATCGCGCCCTGGGCCAAAGGCAGGCGCCAAACCGCTGCGCCACCCAGGGATCCCTTGATTGATAATTTTTTATTGTATTTCTTGTTTCAAGTTAGATGTAGCTGGAAAATGAAAAAAAAAAAAAAAAGCATATTTTTCTCGTTTTCATGTTGGAACATGAACTATGGTGGGAATTGTGATGGCCCTGTTTTCAGGAGGTGGACTGAGATATGAGGGTACAAGCTAGGATTCTGTAGAACTGGCTCCTGGTAGAAGGTTTGGAACAAGGAAGGACAGACCTCGGAGTCAGCAGCCTTATGGATATCCCAGATACAGACAGGGTGCAGATAGACGGACCAAACTGTGTGTTTAGATTTGCAACAAGGCAAAGAAAGACACCAAGTAGTGTGAATAGAACTGGGGAACTCCATGTAGGAAGGAAGGGGACTGGTCAGGTGGTGGCAGAATGATGGAACCTGCTGGATTTGAAGCTGGTCTGTTTCTTGTGGATTCTGGATCTTTTTCACCACAAAAATGATGGTTGAAGCTAGAGATAGAGGAGCAACAAAGGTCCTAAACTACTTGTGGAAAACATTGAAATTAGTGCTAGGAGTTCTAGTCATGAGTGAATAATCCTAGAAGTGTGGATGGATCATCTCCCTCACTCCCTCCCCCTACCCACCATGCTCCTTTATGTGTATTCTGTTCTTGACCGTAAGTTATTTTGAATTTTTTCCTAAAGTTTTATTTTCCCTTAAAATTTGACTTTGTAACCCTTCTCAAGTCACCTTTATATTTACCTGCCTTTTTAATCACCCCAAACTCTATTCCAAGAATTAATTAATGCTGTCTGCTCTGATCCCTCTGAAGCTATTAGGAGTTGGGTGTTTTAGGGACTGGAGGCTATGATGGGAAAAATAAAAATGGACTTAGTTTTTATATGTTAAATTAGAAGGTAAGCGTTTAATATGTGGATTTTTTTTACTGTGACATTAGAGTGCATTTCTAATGCCTCTTTTATATTTAGCATTAGAATTTATGCTAAAATTAAAAAAATAAAAAATAAAAATAAAACTGTGGGATCCCTGGGAGGCGCAGCGGTTTTAGCGCCTGCCTTTGGCCCAGGGCGCCATCCTGGAGACCCGGGATCGAATCCCACGTCGGGCTCCCGGTGCATGGAGCCTGCTTCTCCCTCTGCCTGTGTCTCTGCTTCTCTCTCTCTCTCTCTGTGTGTGACTATCATAAATACATAAAAATTAAAAATAAATAAATAAATAAAAATTTTTAATGTTAAAAAAGAATTTATTGCTAAATATTCATACATGAAATCATTTTTCTTTTTAATATGTAAAATATTAAATATATATGATATTAAAATATTCTTTAAAATATGCATTTAAAAAATTTCAGTGGATTTTCCACTAAAAAGTAATTCATGCATATTGTGAAAAAGTTAAAAGCTCAGTAAGGAATGAAGATAAAAATTTTATTTGAAAATAATATTACAGCTAGTGGTTGTTGCAAAT
>NW_027325869.1:0-33577 GCF_048418805.1 Vulpes vulpes
AAATAAAAACAAACTGGTTGTTCATGGAGTACCATTGACACTGATTATTGAGTTCCACTTGTACAACAGACTGATGAAAGTACCATGAATTTCCAAAAGCACACATTGATAGAGAGCCAAAGAATATTCTGATTTTGGAGGAACTAAAACTCAGAAGACGTGGTTCTTTCCTGGTGAGCTTGAGCAAAGGGAAAGGATTTTTGTTCCTTGTCCTGTCCTTGTTGGGTTGTCTGAAAGTGGGATGCTGAAGGAGTACCATTGTGAGAATCCTTCCAGTGCTGTGATTGTTTCCAAAAACTGCCACCTGCTGGGGGTACTGCTCAGCAGGTCTGCTCTACAACCCACTTTCATTCTCATGATAATGATGACAATTTCACACTCTCAACCTAAAACTTGAGATTGCAGTGAAGCATTTCCTGTCTGGCTGTGACTCTGAGGCCTGTGTGTATTCTCTCCTGGTATTTCATCGATGGCCCAGTAGACAAATGCAGTGGAGAGAACTATATGCATTCAGGGGAGAAACAAAAAACACTTGGCCTCCTCACAGATTGCCACTAGGGAGAACTGGGAATCATCGTTCACTCTTGTGAATTTCATGATTTTTGGGGGGGATAATTACAATAAAGTGCAAGTGATATAATAGAATTGGAAGAGACTAACGCATTCATTTTGGTCATCCCACCACATGAAATGAGAAAAATCAAGATTTATATATTGCTCTTTAAACATCGTCTCAATGTTAGCCTACAGCTGTGTTTATATATTGCATTAGACAATATGGAGAGCCCTTCCCTGACAGAGTTGGTGAGAACTTTCTCGTAAAGATGAGCTGAGATGATGCTTGAATGAGAAAGGAAAAGTTTTTAATTTTTTAGTCCTTTGATTTATAAATAGCTGTGTTTACACCGTGATCGATGCATATATATTTATGTGTTATTTATATGCATACATAAACTGAAATTTTAAAAATCAAATAGTAATGTGTACATGTGCACGTATGCATAAATATAAATGGCTAGACGTGTACAAAATGACAGTGCGCCTCTGCATCCTCTTGTGCTTAATGTCTCACTTTTGCCTCTTTTTTTTTTTTTTTAGTTACAGATTAAACCTAAGAAATAGACAGTAAAAATATTTTTAGAACCCTTAAAACCCTTGATTTAGTGACAGAGATTCTTATACTTTAGGAGGTATTCACAGTTTTCTGCTAAATTGAGTTACTAGATTTTTAAAAAATGTATTTAGACTTGTGGAATATGAAAGAAAATCCACATATATTTCACATCCCCAGCAATATCCTCCACCTTTCTGCCTTTTTACACTGTGGACTGCTTGGTGCCCCTTGTAACACCTTTATCATTGCCTTTGGCTTGTTTCATGTTTTCCCCCTTACCTCTTATATACTCTTAAGTATTTCTAGTAAATTCCCATGAAGAGAAAAACATTTTTTAAAGATTTATTTATTTATTTATTCATGATAGACAGAGAGAGAGAGAGAGAGAGAGAGAGGCAGAGACACAGGACGAGGGAGAAGCAGGCTCCATGCAGGGAGCCCAACGTGGGACTCGATCCCGGGAATCCAGGATCGTGCCTTGGGCCAAAGGAAGGCGCTAAACCGCTGAGCCCTGGGGTTTTTTTAAAGATTTTTTTAAATTTATTTATGATAGACAGAGAGAGAGAGAGAGAGAGAGAGAGAGAGAGAGGCAGAGACACAGGAGGAAGGAGAAGCAGGCTCCATGCAGGACCCCGACGTGGGACTCGATCCCAGGTCTCCAGGATCATGTCCCGGGCTGCAGGCGGAAACCGCTGCGGCACCGGGGCTGCCTTGGGTTTTACATTAATCAGAGAGCCATTGCATTTATGTCAGAGAACAAAGCAGACTGAAGTATTGCAGGGTCGCAGGTGTGTACAGAGGAGAACCCACAATGGTTGTATGGACTTCCAGCAGCCTGCACCCAAACAGAATATAACATTGCAAGTGACTGCTGCAGGTCTTACCATACAGAGAAGACATACTTTAGTAGAAGTCAACCTGAAATACCCAGTCACCCAACTGGTCTGGCATATTCTTGGTGCTATATAGTTATTTTTAAATATTGATTTCATTTGTAACTTACACTTCATCTAAGAATCCTAAATTGCTTAGGTTTCAGTTTACTTTAGAATGTCTACTCTAACCCATTAAAGAGCTGATACTGCTTGGCGTTCTGAATATGATTGTAGTCTCAAAGCCAAGATGCTTACCTGGCCTGACTCTCCCCTTTCTTTCTGTTCTCATCTCCTGCTGGCCTCACTCTGGTTCACTGCCCTCCATACCCGCCAGAATTCTTGCAGTTCCTGGAGTCCTTCAGGCAAGTTCCACATCCAGGATCTCTGTCCTCAGATGTCCCTGTCACTCCTCTTCCTCCAACCCACCATCCTTGCGTCATGATTCCCTTCACAGCACTCAGCACTGTTGAAAAGACTACTTACAAATGCACTTAATTTATCTGCTATCACTTGTCTCTCCCCTGGAATGGACCGTTCCATGAAGCACGAACTTTGTCTCATAAGGATAGAAACTTGGCGGTTGTTGTTATCATTTACTTTATTTATTTATGTATTTCTTTATTTTTACTACTGTATCCAGAGAATATAAAGCTCTCCAATATTTTAAAAAATATTTTATCTATTTATTTATGAAAGACATAGAGAGAGAGGCAGAGACACAGGCAGAGAGAGAAGAAGGCCCCATGCAGGGAGCTTGTTACAGGACTGGATCCCAGGACTCGATCTCAGGACTCCAAGATCACACCCTGGGCCGAAGGCAGGCACTGAACTACTGAGCCAACGAGAGATCTCCTCTCCAATATTTTTTGAATGAATGAATGGGACTGATTCTGATCTTGGTAGATATTTATCAGCAATTAAGTATAAGCCAGTATTGAAAGTTACCGAAGTTCATATCTATATTGAAAGGATAACTAAAGCTGAATTCATCAGTGCATCATGGCATCAGGCTGTGTATTAACTACTTTTTACAGAAACAGATTGTGCGTTTCACTAAGACCATAGACATTTTATGGGAAAACGAAGACCCAGGACAGGGGACTCAGCACTGTGCATTTGCAGTCGCTCCTAACATTGGCCTGCAGTAACCATTCCTGGGTGGGCTTTGCTTATTGGTTCATCTGATACAAGTTATAAACAAATAATTGAATTTTGTATTCCAAGTCATCATTGCTATGGTATTTGACTTTGAGAAGGGAATACAAATATAAGCTGCTCCCAGATATGCCACATACTGCTATATGCTTTAAATTCTCTAGAGATAAAGTTTCTGTGATTTCCTCTAGTGCAGTGGACCCTCAGCTTTGGCACTTCCTACAGCCATAAATCCTGCCAAGTTTCTAGCCAAGTCCTATTTGACATGAAGAATCCATTAGGTCAACATGATGGAAAAGGTCCATTCAGTCTGACTTTTGGTTAAGGTGAAGCTTGTGATTGAGTCCTAGCTACATAACATAGTCATGGCTATGAGCTAAAGCCAAGATATCCCCATTTCCTTCACTGTGAGTCCTAAGTGGAAAAAGGATGTCCTTTGTGTAAAATCACCTTGAAAAGAGAAAGCACTCAGGAAAAGAGATTGCTATGAGGTAAAAGAGTTTCCATCAGATAGAAAGGAATTAAGAGGGTATTTAATTATGGCAAGCTGGCTGGCTGGCTAATGCAGTGGAAAACCGAGGCTGTGGAACATCTGGGGATTGTGGGGATTTCTGGAGTCCTAGTAACAGTGTGAAATTTTCTAGAAGGAAAAGCCTGAAGCATACCCATAGCCTATTTGGTGAGACGACTGGTATGTTTGGGAGATAACTCTGAAAGAGGAGGCAAAATCAATCAATCCTTCAGGAGAGAGTGAAGCAGCTCCCTGAGCCATGATGGGGGCAGGCAAAAGTGTCATCAGCTAAGGGACAGGACAGAGGAGGAAAGTGCATCTTCTTGTGAGCAATAAGTTCTGTTGCTAACCAGCCAAATGGTCCCTGCATCTTTAGATGCCCTTGAATAGCCAAGAAGAAGAGATCGCACCATCCCCTCCCACATAGCACTAATGAAGAGCCCTTTGTTATTTTGTCTCATAGGACAAAAACAAAAATAAGGTACCTAATTTCACTTATGTGATTCTTTTTCATGTAGTTGAAGAAGAATTCATGTTTTCTGTTTATAAGCAAAATAAAGCCTACTCAATTTTTTCCCCCTCAGAGGAGTGATTTCCTGGGCTCAAGCAGTCATTTTTGCTACTCTTCCCTGGAATTTCTCCAACATATTTATTATATAAGGCATCGCTTCTAAGGCCTACAGCAGAACATAGGACAGTATTAAAATCCTGTTTGATGAACAGTAACAAGGAGTGATTTCCTTATGCTTCTACTTCTTTATGCTGCTAGTATGAAGGTTGTTTTTGGATTGCTGACTCATGCTGAATTTGACTTCACATTGACACAGAATGATACTTACAAAGTCTCGGTACCAGGGCCCTTTTTATTATTTACTCTGATGATAAAGCAAAACTTTTTGAAAATCTGCATCAAACAAGAAAATAAAATGAAAAACCTCTGCATTTATTAGCATTTATTAAATTATTCTTTTACTATTTTAAGTTTAAAGAATCAACTAGATCTCTAATCAAAATAAATAGTCCAAATAGCTATGATGCACTTACATTATTTTTCCTAATAAACTATTTGTTTTCATCACTTTACTATGAGATTTTCATTAGACTTTTGAAATATCAAAAATAACTTATTGAGATAAATTGAGGAAATTTGTACCATTGACCTTGAACACCCAGTTATTTTACCACCAAAATGGGTTTATTCAGGAATAGCAGAGGAAATGCAGTTTGAGTCAAGCAAGCTGTTGTGAACCACAGGCAAGACCAGAGAACAAAGGAGAGGAACACCTCATTCAGGAAATGAGGGCTGTTGGGAGGAGCTGTTAAAATTAACAAAAGTCCATTGGAGTAAATTGAGAGTTCAGAGTCTTGTGGCTATTCATTGGCTGAGTTGTAACATCTCTCACCGATTGGGTTGTTGCCAGGCAAGGAGAAAATCTTCCCTCCCTTTGCTGGGCCAGTAGAGTATAGGCATCTTCCCATTGGGAATACAGTGTTTCTTCTTGTTGAGTGGTAGGGTGTGAGAGATCCCTCTTTTGGCCTTTGGTTTCATTTTTTTATTATTATTTTTAAGATTTTATTTATATATTTGAGAGAGAGCGAGAGAGAGCACGAGCAGTTGGGAGAGGCAGAGGGATAAGCAGACTCCCCACTGAGTAGGAAGCCCAATGTGGGACTCCATCCCAGGACCCTGGGATCATGACCTGAGCTGAAGGCAACCTCTTAACCATCTGAGACACCTAGTTGCCTCCTTTAACTTCATTTTAAAAGAAATTTTATTCAGTTTCACAACAGGTACAGATCTGCGGATATGCCCCTGCCCACTTTAGAAGTAAGACAACCCATTATTTTACCAGCAAATGAGTTTATTTGGGAATAGCAGAAGATTTGAAAGTCAGGATAAGCCAGCTATAGTGAAAGCCATAGGCAAGTCCAAGAGCAAAGGAGAGGGACATTATAGAGAAAAAAGAGGAAATTGGAAGGGATTGTTTTGAACAAAAGTCTACCAGAGGAAGGGGAGGGTCCAAGGTGATGACAGTTTTTCATAGACATAGTTGCCAGGCAAGGAAGGAAATGCTCCGTCCTCCTGTTGGAGTGGCAAAGCCATGTTGGACTTGCCAGGTGAGAATCTCTTCCTGTGGAGGTCTGTAACTGACCAAGAGTGGTGGTGAGTGAGGGCTCTCTGTTCTGGCCTCTTAACTCCCATTTCAAGTGAGATTTTTGTGTATTAATTTTCACAATGAAAAATACCTGGTTAGTAGTCTTCAAACTGTTTGGGACGCCTGGGTGGCTCGGTGGTTGAGCATCTGCCTTTGGCTCGGGGTGTGATGCCGGGGTCTGGGATCGGGTCCCGCGTTGGGCTCCTTGCATGGAACCTGTGTCTCTGCCTCTCTCTCTCTGTCTCTCATGAATAAATAAATAAAAAACTTAAAAAAAAACTGTTGAGATAATGAATAGCAAAAACAAAACAAAACAAAACAAAACAAAAGACTGAAACTATAAAAAAAAATCAGAGGGGTCCAGGGAGACAAGACAACTAAATGCATTGTGGTGCCCTGGATTGGATCCCGAAACAGAATAAGATATTGGTGGAAACACTAGTGATTTTTTAATAGACTTTTTAGTTTAGGTAATAATATTTTACCAATGTTACTTTCTTAGCTTTGAAAAATGTACCATGGTTATTTAGAATATTAATATTAGCAGTAGCTGGGTAAAGTCTATTTAGAAACTCTCTGCACCATTTTGCAACTATATTGTTTTATAAATCTAAAATTATTTCAAAATAAGAAACTAATAATTTGAGGGCCTCTGCTTGGTAAATAGGCTATTAAATCAAATCTTCAACAACAATTCATTTCTTTATGTGGTTACCTATCTTAATGTAATAGCAAATAGATAATATATTAATGAAAATACCCACTCTTTTTCTTATTATCCATTATCAGATTTATTTCATAGTAATACTGAGTGCCAAAGTGGAAACACTTATGCTTTCCAACTTATATTTAACTCATTTTGACATTTTAATAGAAAATAACTGTAGTCACACAGGATGGTCATTAGTCAGTGAGTGTGTTTCTGTAGTTCCATGATTATTATAAGTTTTCATTTGACATGATTATGGTTCCTGAGCTATGAGCAATAAAGTGCAAAAGCATAGGGGAAAGCATTCTTCTGTAGGAATGAACTGAAACCTTTTTACCAGGGATCTGGTCTCAATTCCATTCAAAGAGAGTCTTCCTACCTCAACTAGGATTCTAAATCCATTAATAAATAGGAGATAAGTATTGAAAATCTATACACATTCTACTTTGCAAATTATATTTTTATTTATATGTCCCAGTTCCTCACATTTCTACTCAGATTCATGTAACTTTTTTCACTCCTTTACAATACTATTACCACTATCACAACTATATCCACTATCAACCACCACTATTTCTGCTAATAATAACAAAATCAAAAGTATGTGTCTTGGTTAGCTTGGGCTACCATGACAAAATACCATCAACTAAGTGGCTTAAACAAAAGACATTTATTTTCTCACAGTTCTAGAGGTTAGAAGTCCAAAATCAAGGTGCCAGCATGGTCAGGATTTTGGGAGAACCCTCTTCCTGACTTGCTAATGGCCACCAGCTCATCTGTATGCTCCTGTGACTTCTTTTGTATGTGTGTAGGAGCACAGGGAAAGATCAAGCAAGCTCTCTGGGGTTTCTTTTTTTTGGGGGGGGGGGTTCTTTTTACAAGGACACTTATCCCATCCTGAGGGCCCCACTCTCATGACCTCATCTAAACCTTCCATCTCAGAGCCCCATCTCCAAATATCATCACATTGGAGGTGAGGAATCCAACATGAGAGTTTAGGAGGAACATGATTTAATCCATTGCAGTGCTCAAAACCCAGGAGTTTTAGATGAGTGTGAGGACTATGCTTCAAACACATACATTAGATATTTTCTGTGTGCTGTCTTATTAAGTCCTCAAATAGCAACTTCATGAGATATACTGATCTGAATTTATAGAGGAGGAAGTTAGGTCTTGGAGAAGTTAAAATAACTTCTGCAAGACAAGACATTTACAACATAGCTGAATGTGCATTGAAAATCAAGTTG
This sequence comes from Vulpes vulpes, assembly GCF_048418805.1. Classification (NCBI taxonomy): domain Eukaryota; kingdom Metazoa; phylum Chordata; class Mammalia; order Carnivora; family Canidae; genus Vulpes; species Vulpes vulpes. The sequence continues at coordinate 7,768 of NW_027325869.1, forward strand.
TTCTGGCTGAAAAACTATATTCTATATTCTTAGGCATTAGAATACCCTCAATTGATACAAATGTGTGGGATTTATACTAATGACTGAGTTGAAATGATTCACCCTGGGCAAAAATTGATTCACACTGTATTGTGGAAAGAGAAATTTTAGGAAGAGAGTAAACTTATGCATTTTTTTTCTGTTTTTCTTTTTCAGCTGTGTATTAATACATGTACATTGCCGTATTGGTTAAGAATATCCAAACCATTGAGGAATTAACAGGAACTCACTTACATTCAACAGAGTATTTAGACAAGTTTTTCTGTTAATAGTATATATAATATAATTGTCATAATTATCAGAATTATTTGAAACCTTTAAAAATATGTTGGTACAAGCAATGATTTTTTTACAATGTATGTAAATTCCATAATGGCTATGGATGTGCTGAACAAAGTCTGCTGCTAAGAGTGTTTTATCTGTTTTGCGTTATACTACCTTCTGTTAGTTCATGACTCCTCTGTAGCCTTACAGAGGCATGAGCTTTGTATATTTTGTTTCTATTCACTGTCACGGTAATGCTATGATATAGGCATTATTTTACTTTATGCAAACTAAGAGAAGGAGGCATGCTCAGAGGGTTCAGTGACTTGCCCAGAGTCACATGGCTCTCACAAGGGGCTGAGCTGGAATTCCAAGTCCAGTCTTTCTGGTTCCACAGTCTGAGTTTCAGAGATCATCAATATATTTATTTTTATTTTTTATTTATTTTTTAAAATTTTTATATCATGGTTCTAATTGTTCTGGCTGTAGAATGTTGGATCTGAGTATTCTGGATCTGAATTTTGTTAGAATTATGTGTCATTAGTAAAAAAGTGTCCTTACAAATGACTTTGTCATGCATGGCAAATTGCACCTACTATGTAAGTTAAAGGAGCCTGAGAGAGGAGCTGACCTTAGGAAGAACCTACTGTGCACAAGGTTGTGGACTCATCTTGTTGACTCTTCCCTCTGTCCTAGGAGGTATCCTTTTTTATGAGACATCAAATAATTTGTCTAAGGTTGCACAGCTATAAAATGGCAAAGCCATAATGTAAATCTACCTGTTAGGTTCCAAAATGTTGGGTAAGGTCATTTTGAGGACATTATCACCATTTGACCTGAGAGCTGGACCTCACCCTCTCTCATTCTTGGAAGGTACCTTCCACCCACCCTACTTGTAGATAGAGACGTTTCAAGCACATAATCTTAAGAGAGCAATGTGTTGTTGAGATCATCTGGACTAAATGTGTGACTGAACCCCATTAAGGCTTCTCAATGTCAACTTTTAAGATTTGATGGGAGGGTGCTGAGATGTGCTTGTCCTGTGGCCGCCCAAGACAAGTCCTGTATGTGAGTTCCCTTGCTCATTAAACTTACTACCTACCAATCTGGGGGGATGGGGGCCTGCCTCACTCTTGGGTATTTCCTTGCCCTCTATGTAAATGGGCCAGTTTCACATTTCACTCAGCGAACTCCTAAATTTGCAAACCAACACCAAGCTTTATTAATTTTTCATTGTACCAAGCTGCCTTTTCTTATATGTTTGCATTTTCTAAATTTATTACCTTAAATTTACTTAAAATATAAATATCTTTTTAAAGCTTAAAAAGGGGAATCTATAATGCTAAAAAAAACCATGTAGAATTGAGTTAAAGTTAAACCATATGCTGATGTTATATCATAATTAGTATTCACAATTTTTTTATCGTATTTTACTGTGGGGGTGGAGCTCAGTAAGGGACCAACTAGTAAATCACTAATTAGAACACAGTGTGCTAAACCCAAGTGTGAGGGTGGCTGGGTTTTAAAAATCTTTAAAAAATAAATGAAATCTTAAAAAAATAAATAAACACAAGTATGGAGGAAGAACGCCAGGACATCTGAGGGAATAATTTAACCCTTTACTTCCAAGTGTATGTGGGTAGGAATCATGGCAGAGGAGTCAGATCTCAAACCAGGTAGAGAAGGAGAGACACACAGATGTGAGCCAAAGCTCAGGGTCATCCTTCAGATGCTTTTCAAAGCTAATGGGGAGAAGCTAAGAAAGGTAGCAGGAGTAAAGTGAAAGTGTGTGCACTGATACTCTGTTTACTGATTTTATGGGAAGTCTTTTTTTTTAATTTAATTTATTTATTTATGAGAGACACAGAAAGAGAGGCAGAGACATAGGCAGAGGGAGAAACAGCCTCCCTGCAGGTAGCCTGATGTGAAACTCCATCCCAGGGCCCCAGGATCACACCCTGAGCAGAAGGCAGACACTCAACCACTGAGCCACCCAGGTACCCCAATGAGAAGTCTTCTATATAGTTACTCATAGAGTGCTTTTTAACATGGGAAACACTGTCTTCTAGTGAGTAATGAACAATGAATGCTCCAAAGAAGTTATATTATCTGGCCAGTATTAGTGAAAAAGAAAGAAAGAGAGAGAGAGAGAGAGAGAGAGAGAGAGAGGGAAAGGAAGGAAGGAAGGAAGGACAGACGGAAAAAAGAAAAAGCCATAGTATAGCAACTTTGCAGTTTGAATAAAGAAATGGAAGAGAGAAATACAATGATCAAGGTCTGTGAGTTTTCCTTCGGTGCATTTGTTTATGGCTACAGAGAGTGTATACTCCAACAAAACTGTGCTAAATATTGAAATTTAAAATTGTGGCCAGTTTGCATTTCTAGACCTTTCCAATTACCAAAAGGAGATTCATTTTATTATTTTTGTCTTAAACATACCTGGGGTGGGTGGCTGACAGAGGGGACATCAACTCAAGGTACTTTATTAATTAGTCCTTTGAAATAAGGGCAAAGTCCAGGAATAATGGTTTGTGTGTGTAGAATTAATGGTTCTGCTTTTTATTTATTTATTTTTTTTACTAAAGCTGGAATCAGACAGAGGTGTGTTCAAATCCTGACACTGTCACTGTCTTTATCTTAAAATGGAGATAAACTACCTCATGTAGTATGTAGGGGGATTAAATGTGCATATAAAATTTTAGGTGTATTATGTATAATAAGCATTTAACAAGTGCTAGTTACTAGAAAGTATAAAAGGGAAGGCAGATTTTTCCATTATAAAAACACATATCTTTCTGTTTTCTAAATTAATATATGAGCATTTGTTCTTTTGGAGTATATTAATCCTATAAGATGAGTAAATTGTAAAACATGGTGATTTGTGAAAGATAGAAAATTGAGCATTATACAAGTGCTTGATCTTTTAAATAGTGACTCCATTAGCATGGAAAACAGAATTTTTCTGTCACTGGCATACTGAGATAAATATTTCATATGTATTGACCTCAGATGATTTAATTAGATTAAAGACCATTGAAGCCAGCACACTGAGAACTTCGTACCATAAAATCTTTTCACAAAAGTCGTTTTTATATTAAATATTGTGTTATTAAAAGTTTGCCATAATTTTAATGAATAACCTGGTTAGGACTCAAGAACTGTTCTCTCTGTAAGTACATTAAAAAATTTTTATTTTCAATGGATTAATTGAATAGATAAATTCCTGGCATTACAAAACTCATGTAAAAAGATAGATGATCAGATTCCTTCATTTGCTTTCAGATTTTCAGACGATGCTGGTTGGTTTTCAAGAAGGCTTCCAGTAAAGGACCCAGAAGGCTAGAAAAATTTCCAGATGAAAAGGCAGCGTATTTCAGAAACTTTCATAAGGTAAGTCACAGTGTTCGGAATCGCTAGGGAATAAGTGGACCCTTGGCATCAACTCATAGAGACATTTCTTTTGATAGATGAAATCCACAGAGGCAAAAATGCATGACCAGGATAAAATGTCCCTGTTCTGATAAAATGCAAAAGTTATTTTTCTGCTTTATTTTAATCATCTGCTGTAAATGCCAGTGGTACGTTTGCAAAATGAAAGACTCATTTTTATGGCTACTTTGCGAAATGAGATGACTCATAATTCAACTACATCATTTCCCAACGTGCTGAGTAGACATTTTCTCTCTGTTCAGGTTAATTGTGCATTTGTTACTTTGATTTAAGCTGTGGGCAATATTTAGGAGATAAAGCTTTGGAGGCTGGTGTTAACCGCACTAATGACTCCGCTAATGTGCGTAGTAGTTGCTGTTTATAGCTTTGCTAAGAAAGGCTCATCAACTATGCTGATGTGTAGGATGTGGCCGTTTATTCTATGAATGAAATGTCAATTTACAAAGAATTAAAACTATGTAGGATATAACCCTAGAAAGACATTAAAATATGCCATCTAAAGTTGTCTTTGGTGATAACATCAAAATGCAGCTAAGTATTTGATAATTACCTGGAGAATTCATGGCTAGAACTCTGAATTGTGAAGTGGTATTTTTTGTTGATAAAATGCCTCAATAAGCCCAGTAAACAATTTATTTTCTCATGGTCAGTAACACTAAGTAAGTCACCCTGAATAATGTAAGGATTTTGTGGACTTTATTTTATGTGATAAGTAGTCCAGTTCCTCCTTTTATTAAAATAGAGTGCTTGCCAGGGTTTGGGGGTGGGAGTGATAAATAGATATAGCAGAGAGGACTTTCAGGACTGTGAAACTATACTTTATGACACCCTAATGGTGGATGTATGTCATTAGAAATTTGTCCAAACTCATAAAATGTACAACACTGAGAGTGAAACTTACTGTAAAATATGGACTTTGGGTGATTATGTTGTATCAAAGGAGATTTGTCAGTTGAAAGCAAATGTCCCACTCTGGTGTGGGATGTGGATGATGGGGGTGGCTGTGCATGTGTAGAGGCAGGGGTTGTAGGGAAATCTCTGTACCTTTTCCTCAGTATTGTGAACCTAAAACTGCTCTAAAAAATAAAATTTATTTAAAAAATAGATTTTTCTACAGTAATGTACTAACCAGTTCTATTACATAAATACTTGACAACCATTTATATCATATTTGAAACTATGTCAGAGGGCTTAACATTTGAATTTAACTCTCTATGAGATATTCTATATATTAATGTCAACTTACTGGCAGAGAATCCAAGTTCAATTCCTGTCCAGCCACTTACTAGCTCATGAGAGTTTGATTTTCTCATGAGTACGTATTATGTCTCTTTTGAAGACCATTTGAGATAGGATATCAAGGAGCAACCAGCACAGTGGTACCTATTCTAATTATATGAAAAATTATATGAAGTTCCAAGTTATACTGGTATTTTGTATGATGGTTATGATCATGGCAATATTTTAAAAACTTTTTATTTTGTTGTATTATTTAATAAATATTTATTTATTTAAATAATTAAATAGTTAATAAATGTTTAACTATGTATTGAAAAACTGGAAAGTTGTGAGATATGAGTCTGTGAACTTTAGTTTTTGAGTAAAATTTTGAGAGACTGTGCATACTGGATACTCTGGATTCCTTGTCAGAGGAATTGCCCACTGGTCAATGGCAATGAATGCTGGCTGGATGTTGTCCAGCCAATATATCTAGAGTCTATGCACTCATGACTGGGGTACAATCCTCAAGAAGGAGACAGCTCATCCTGGAAAATAGATTGTTGAGAAAGATCAAGAATCTTAATCATTTGTGTGTGTGTGTGTGTGTGTGTGTGATAAGAACATTTTAAGATTGATTCTCTTATCGACTTTCAAGTATATAATACAATATCATTAACTATAGTTACCATTGCTGTACATTAAATGTCCAGAACTTACTCATCTCACCCTCTGACCAGTCATGATGGAGATGCTGACTAACCTTGTTTTAATAATCATTTCATAATTTACACATGTATCAAAAGATCACATAATATGCCTTAAACTTACATAATGTTATATGCCAGTTGTATCTCAATAATAGAGCTGGAATAAAAACATTTTAACAACACTACACAGTGGGTAAGATTGTAGGTTCTAGAATCTAGCTTCCATATTTAAGAGCTGTGTGTACTTGCATATGCTATTTAACTTCCATGTACTTAACTTTTCTCCTCTGACAGATTAAGATTATGATACTTTAACAGATTATAATGCAAAAAGGTTTATGGTAGGGAATAAAATGGTACTATAGGCATTTAATGAGATTAAATATAATAAGATTCTATTAATGAATTCCATTTTATAGCTAAGTATGTAACTACTCACTTGGCAGATAGTAAATTGTGGTAAACGTTAGCCATTATTAGTCTAGGCTAGATGGGATGGTGACTTGGGTACAGATGTTAGTGCTGGAGCTAGGGTTGGTAGAAAGCATTTTGGATATGGTTGGTGAACATTGATGTATGTCAGGAGTAGATGTGGAGTGTGAGTGAAAGGTAGGTAGGACTTATGGAGATTCCTGAGTTTGGGCTTGAGCAAGAGAGAAGAGGATGGTGCGATTCATGAACATAGGAAAGACTAGAAGAGCAAGCTTCGAGTAAAATTCATGAGCCTTCACCGATTGCATGTAGGAGAAATGGAAGAGAGAGGAGGATGTGTTGCTGTCTCTTCCAGACTGGGTGACAGATGAGAGGTCAAGCTGTTACAGAGACAGGGATCCTGTGCAGAGGAGGTGTTGTCAGTGGTGAAGAGAAGGCATCCTTGGCATGTTAGATTAGGTATCTTTATGGTACATTCAGATAGATGTTTTCATTAAACAGAGCTGCAGCCAGACTGTGGTGCAGATGCCCAGGTGATGTTAACGTGGGTGTATTATTAATGCCTCTCTGTGAAGGCTTAATCAATGCAAAGTAAAACTCTTTCCTCTAAAAGATGTGGGCTTTGGTACCAGCCTTATGGTCACATTCAGGGTGTTTTACAAGTATTTCAATTCTAAGTTTAACAAGAGTTCCAAAACAAAAAAGTTGACACTTGACCAAAAAACAAACAAACAAACAAAAAACCCAGCTAATCCAAAAAATGATAGAAAATTATGAAAAGTGGCACTTGAAAGGAAATGCCAAGTAGAATAAATGTTAAAACAGTAAAATTTATAGTAATTATCAAGAATGTTTAACTGGAACTTCCAATTGAAAGTTTTAACAATTCTAAAGAGAGAATTATTTATGTTACCAAAAAGAAAACTCTGAAGAATATTGACATTTGAAAATAGGAAAGAGAAGAGAAGACAATATCAGAGGCTGTGTGTCCCGCTTTTCCCTGAGGCTTCCCCTCTCTATGAGGACACCATCCAGATGTCAAATGGCCTTAATTCGTCACTAGACGAATTGGGCAGCCCCGGTGGCTCAGCGGTTTAGCGCTGCCTTCAGCCCAGGGCCTGATCCTAAAGACCCAAGATGGAGTCCCACGTCGGGCTCCCTGCGTGGAGCCTGCTTCTCCCTCTGCCTGTGTCTCTGCCTCTGTGTGTGGGTGTGTCTCTCATGAATAAATACAAAGCCCTAAACAACCAGCCATTGAGGCAAAATAGCAATCACAAATGTTTGTGATTTTTATCCTGACATATATGTACTTTTGCTTCTGCAAAATCAAAAGTGAACTATCACTTCCCATGGCTTCTTCCATCTGTAGAATCTTGAATCCTTTTTTTTTTTTTTTTTTGGAAATCTATAAATTTCTTAGCTCCCTCTGATCGTCAGGTAAATAAAGGGAGATCTCTTTTTGAAAAAGGTTAACATATTTAAAAATCTTTCTTCTCCTTTGAGCAATTAATTTTCAGTTCAGATTGGATCCCCAGAATTGGAAAAAAAAATTTCATTTTTCAAGATAGCTTAAAAGAGACTTGTGTGAATTTCTCCAATTGTTCTATTTATTAATTATTAAGTACATTAAAATTATGATGAGTCAGTTATTTTGATATGCCCTAAAATCTGCTCTAGCACTCAATAGCAACCAATCAAAATAATCAATCAAGTGAATGAAATATGTCCAGCTTTAGTGAGGGACTAAATCAATCAAATGAATGAAATATATCCCTTAGTGAGGGACTAAGGATGGAATTATTTCTTGGCCAACTTTAACTTTGTGCTGTGCTCTATCTGGAACATACATATTGTAAAGCTTATGAGTATTAATGGTCCCATTTAGACATTTGATATGTTTACTGTGAGAGAGATCTTGCCGCATAAATCAATTTTTATATGAAACTGCTATAAAATGGTATATACTTTTTTTTTACTTCTTGGTAGAAAGGAATTTGAAATTCAAATCACTAGCTGCTGAAGGAAGTTATTAAAAATGCATTAGGGTTGAAAATGTAGCTGTATATAATTGTCATAACAGATATTCAAAACAAATTTATCCTCAATGAAAACTGAACTAAAGCAATTTACATAGAATCAGCTAATAAATTTTCCTTAATTTTCTAAGCAGATGAAAAAGAAACAGTTCATAGAAATTTTAATAAAATAAATATGAGTGCTGTCTGTAGGGAGGAAAGTATAAATAAAATCCCTGAAAAGGATGAATGAAGATAGAACTATGTGAATTTTCTGTGATGAGGACTACACGATGCTGGAAAAGCAATGCCTGTATGGGGACCAATCTTATTTCTAACTCCCTTACAACCTGACATTGAAAACATCATTTTGTTTTCTCTGCTTTACCTCTTTGTCAGTATTTATCTTTATGTAAAGCAAACATCTGAGAAACTTGGGGAAAAGATGAAGACATCCTTATGAAAAATAGCTGCCTGGAAATATAGCATATCCTTAAAATTAGGAGCAAAACCATAGGTTAGTGTGTAAGCAGCACATGCATATAGTGTGCTATGTTGAAAGCCTTCATTTGATTCCAGTGGCTGGCTATCTGCTCGGATCAGTACACACTTGGTGTGATGTGAAGGGTGTTCAAAGGTTTGGTTTCTCTTAAGGTATCTGCTGGAAGGTCCCAGAGTAATAATCATTTACATTAGGGTATAATATTCATTCATTTGTTCATCCATCTTTTATCTCTTATCTTGAAGAGATCTCAGTTGTTGTTGTTGTTGTTTTAACATAAGCTCCTGTTAATATACACATTGGCTCCTGAGACAGTGACATGTTAACCCATGATCATTTATTTATAATTTTTAAAAGATTTTATTTATTTATTTATTTATTTATTTATTTATTTATTTATGAAACACGCAGAGAGAGGCAGAGACATAGGCTGAGGGAGAAGCATGCTCCATGCAGGGACCCGGATGTGGGACTCGATCCCAGGACTCCAGGATCATGCCCTGAGCCAAAGAAGGCAGATGCTCAACCACTGAGCCACCCAGGCATCCCCCATGATCATTTATTTATTGCTTTATCCATATTATCTGATCACATGCTAATGATTCAGAGGAGATGCAAAAAAATGGAATATGAAAAGTTGTTTTTTATGTAGGATGAAAAGACAAGGTAAAATGCCCATGGCAGGATGCATCACCTATGTGGTGTCTCTGAACAGAGATGGGTGGGTCTTGAGAATGGGCAACTCTAAAGCCACGATGAGCAAGAGAGATCAGGTGTTCAGACCCTCCTCACATGGAGGGCATCAGAAGTTGTGATTTCATAATAATAGGGAACTCCCGGAGTTAAACTTGACCTTTGTAATATTTGAATCAGGTCCATTAAAATTTTACAACATCTAAGATATCTCCAATAAGAATCACTCTCTGCAGTTTAAGGATGCACGGAAAATAGATCACTCAGTAATCAGAATTTTTGTTTATCGCCTGTTGCTCCATAACAAATATCTGTTCACTGAGAAAAAAGAAATCAGACTTTTAGAAAATATCCATTAGACTGACTTAGAGTATATAGAAGTATGATTTATGTTAGCAAAATTATTGTCTTTATTCGACTTTTAAAAACTATCCAATTGTGTGTGAGGCAATCATCCATAATGGTATTACATCAGAAAAAAAATGTAATATGACTTAATATCTTTCTCTCATTCTACTATCTGTAAAATGCAAATAATACCATAGCTCACAAAGTAAGATGATAATTTCTTGTAAGATAATAGGTAACATGTAAAACAACTATGGTTGTACAAGTCGTTTCTGCCTCAGATTTTGCATCTCTGAAACCAGGGAAATAATTCATACCAACTTCAGAAAAGTTTTGAGACCAATCTGCATGATAAAGTAACTTGTAACTTCAAACATGTCATTGTATGTGGTAAATCAGATAGTATTTTGAGAAAAAATATTCAATCGCACAACCCTGTTATGACTATTTCCATCATTTCTGAAGCATTTTTACATGGATTTAATGGATTTAGATCCAGTGCTCTTTATTATTTCAGAATACATTTTTGGTTTTTTAAAAAATTCTCTCTTTCACCCCGTCTGGCTCATCATGCAGTATCTGACAGATGCAACAGGAGACATGCTTATTGCATCATGTTCACTGAGGATAAATTGTTTTTCTGCCATTTGTGGAAAATCACATATTATTCCACAAGTAATGAATGCATATTCATTTACAACTTACAACTTGAAAAATATTTCAGTGAGAATTTATTCTTGAATTAATACTTTTACCTCACTATAGATATCTATCTAGAAACTTTATAAATAGCAATGCTGTTTTTCGTATTTACTTAATTTATGTAATATTGAAAAAATCAAAGCCTTTATACTGCTAATACTTCTACAAAAAACAAAAATAGAATTTGAATATGCCATTGAAGTTCCAAGATTACAGATCAGTAGCAGCCACTAAACTGATTTTATTGGTTAGAGAACAGGTTCTTAATGTAGGGAACTGTGGGCTTTGAGATTCGGTGAAATCGCTTGTTTTGGTGATAGCTGGTACATAGCTTCTACTCAGTGTCATTGTCACACATAATTTGACCTCCTGAAGAAATGATGGAATTCTTGCTATCTAGTGTTCAGGGAAATAAGATTTTTTGTTTGTTTTATTTTGTTTCGTTTTGTTTTGTATTGAGACAGAGAGACGAGAAAGAGAGCTTGTGTTTGCTTAAAAATGCAACAATTTTCTCCTACTTCTCCTTTTCTATAATCTATCTTTTAATCGAGTTAATCATATTACAAATCCAGTGTACTAGAAAATTAAATTTTAACCTGATTTGCAGTGGCCTGGAAGTTTCCACTAATCCCTTCTATCCTTTTGTGAAAGGATTGTCTTGGTGTAGTGGAGATGGTCCTCGGAAGCTTGGGGCTGCCATAATACCCTCCTGGTTTTCGAGCTGGTTCAGCCAACTCTGACAGCAGTCCAAAAAGTCAACTTTTCTGTCTTTAATTCCAGTTCCAAATTTTTGCAAATAAACCAGTGTAGTTGGACCATCATTATTTCCAAGGGTTGTAGTTCCCCATCACTAACAGTAATTATAGTGCAGTTTTCATTTTCTACTGTTGTGTAACAAATCACCACAAATTCAGAGGTTCAAAAACACCTGTTTATGAGCTCACCGCTCTGTAGGGCAAAAGGTGTAGTATGGCTGGTTTCTCTGCCTGGGGTTTCACAGCCCTGAATTTAGTTGGACTGAGTTATCTGGTGGCTCTAGAGAAAAATCTGCTTCAAAGCTCCTAATATAGTTGGTGACTTTAGTTCCTTAGAGCCCCTCGACTCGACAACCCTGTTTCCTTACGGGAAACTGGACCAGTTTCCTTAAAGGAGGGGCTACTCTCAGAGCTAGGGGCTACCTGAAATCCTTGATATACGGGGTTCTTTCCCTCCCCAGCACAGAGATGGCATAACAGGTTTTTTTTTTTTCAAGCTTTGGCTCTCTGCCTTGTCTTCCATGACCAGCTGGAGAAAAAAAATTCTGCTTTGAGAAAGTTCCCATGACTAGGTCAGGTACACCTGGAGTTAGCTGTGTTGTGATCTAACTTGAATGGTTTACCATTTAAATTTGGGGTTCTTTTTGTTTTGTTTGTTTTCATTTTTTTTAAATTTTCATATTATTTTTAATTTGGGAGGGAGTTTTTTAGGTTGGGAGAGTGAGAGAACTACTTTTCCCTCACAATGTATGGGAGGTATGTACATGAAAGGCATTCTATTATGCGAAGCCTGGTGAGACTGACATTTTAAGCTTGGGGCTTGATTTAATTTAATTTTCTGCTTATTCAGCATCCATTTGTAACTCACTTCTTCCTTTCCCATTGCCACCATAGAGATGGGGAAAAAAACCTAGATTATCCCTTGTTTACACTTCCCGTAGTTAGAAAGGTATGTTTCTGGCCAATGAAATAGAAATTTAAACCTGTTAGAAGATATAGAAAGGATTTTGTGTGCTGATATAGCCAGCAATGTCCTGTATTCCTTGTTTCGTACGTGAAAAGCATGATGGTTGGAAATGCAGCAGCCATTCTGTGCCCATGAGGAGATGGGCATAAGAGAAATGGGAAGAAGAAGGACAAATATTTGAGCTTGAGATGCGTTCTCATCAAACCACTGGACCAACAGTAATAACTGCCTCCTTCAGAGTTCTTATATGAAAAAAATAGGTCCTGTTTGTTCAGATCAGTGTCTAGCAACGTTTCATCTGTAAAGGACCTATCTGGTAAAAATTTTAGGCTCTACAAATCCTAAGGTCTCCGTTGTAATTCTTCAGCTCTGCACCAGAGACGTTGTGTAAACAAATGGCTGTGGCTGAGCTCTCATAAAACTACTTACAGACGCAGGTGATAGACCAAATTTGGCCCGGAGGCCACAGTTTGCATTTCCAGATTTTAATCACTGGAAATTGGATTCTTCTATTACCTGTATATATTTTTGTTTTCTTTTAAACAAAAGATAATAATGCTGGGTATTATGGCTAGATGCTGGAAGTGTGTAGATAAACCTCTAGCTAAACATGATTGGTAGTTAACTAATGGATCATGCCTAGAATTGGTCTCATAAGCTTAGGGATGTAACCATAATCTCCTTCAGCTTTTCTATATTCTTTGGAATGGATGTGTATTAATGATCATATCAATACTTTTTTCCACTCTGTGTCAGGTACTCAAGGAGCATAATTGGACCTATTAGTTATGTTAAGTGGTATCATATACCAAACCATAGACAGCCAGGCTGAAAACGAATTCAGAGCATAGGTAAATTGTAATAGGCATATGACTGTTAATAATGGTTGACTTGTGGGGGATCCCTGGGTGGCGCAGCGGTTTGGCGCCTGCCTTTGGCCCAGGGCGCGATCCTGGAGACCTGGGATCGAATCCCACATCAGGCTCCCGGTGCGTGGAGCCTGCTTCTCCCTCCGCCTGTGTCTCTGCCTCTCTCTCTCTCTCTCTCTCTCTCTCTCTCTCTGTGACTATCATAAATAAATAAATAAATAAATAAAAATGGACAGAGGACCTGAATAAACATTAAAAAAAATAATAATAATGGTTGACTTGTTAGATTTCACACTTCTTTCAGTTGACTTGTTTTGGAGGGGTGTCCTTCCCTCCCCGCTTCTCTCCTCACCCCTCTCTCTCTGTTTCAGCTCCAGATTGAGTTAATTGTGTTACTTGATGGCTGCTATCATCATCCCTTTCTGGAATATTTGATCAGTCTATTTCCTTCCCATCCTTAACCCCATTTATCTCCCTTTCTCTATAGATAATCATTATAATAAGTTTGATGGGAAACTGCAGGATTCTTATAAATGTGTACTGTTGATTCCTTGAACATGTACTGCATTGTTAATTCACTTAAGTACTGTTGTATTATAACGTATTGTGTTTCCTATTTTTATTCATGTTGCATTATGGCTTTTAAGACCCATTTGCATTTCTGTATGTCCATTTTGCTAGTTGCTTCTAACTGCTACGTGATACCCCATAGTTTGCATCCATTATATTTTACTTTTCCATTTTCCTAGTGACAGGAAACTAGATTGCTAGAACTTCTCATTATCCCAAACAATACTGTAATTACATTTTTTACTGTGTTTTTATGATTCAATGTGAAAATTTTTCTGGGGTCTATAAAAAGAATGAGATCACTGGGTTAAGGATATATGAATCCTTAAATATGTACTGCCAGGTGACTTTCCAGAATGCATCTCCATTGTTTACATCTATTGGATGGGTGAGGGTTCTGTTCTCACATTCTTATTGATACTTTCCATTGTTTATTGACCTCTCCAAATCTGACAAGTGTAATGTGGTATGCAGTTGTGTTTTAATGCACATTTTTCTAATCCCAAGTAATTGAAAATTTCTCCCTATCTCTGTTTGCTTTGGGGGTTTGTTCTTAGAGGAATTCCCCAATTATATCATTTGTCCACTTTCCTTCCAGAGTTCCTGCATTTTTCTTGCTATTTTGTAAGGTTTCTTTGTCTATTCTAAATATGAGATTACTTTACTAAGACATTGTAAATAATTTCTCACCCCTGTCATCTGTCACTTTATGGAGTCCTGCATTAAACGCAGATTTGCAAATGTGGATGTTTTCAAATTTTTCATGACTCGGGCTTCATTCAGTCCCTTTCTTACAAAATACTTACTTACCCCATAGATCATGAAGATCCTATCTTATATTTTATTCAGTTAGCATTATAATTTTGCCTTTAATACTTTTGCCTTTCATCTATCCGGTATCCAGATTTGTATATGGAATTAAGAATTCTATTTTTTAAAAAAATACGTAGGGGGTCAGTTTTCACTTGTCCATTCATTGAACTTTCTATCCCTTCAGTCATTATGGTGCATACATTACACACACACACACACACACACACACACACACACCTTTCTCTGGTTTCTCTATTCTGTGTTGTCTACTTGTCACTAACATGCTTCCTGTTTTATTTATTTATTTATTTATTTATTTATTTATTTTAAGATTTTATTTATTTATTCATAGAGACACAGCTAGAGAGAGAGGCAGAGACACAGGCAGAGGGAGAAGCAGGCACCATGCAGGGAGCCCGAAGTGGGACTCAATCCCGGGTCTCCAGGATCACACCCTGGGCTGCAGGCGGTGCTAAACCGCTGAGCCACCTGGGCTGCCCGCTTCCTGTTTTAAATTACCATGGTGTCACACTATGCTGGGACATTTGGTGTGGCATTTGTTCCCCCACACACTTGGCTCTTGTTTTCTGAAGTTAGTTTAGCAACTTATCTCGGAACATGTAATGCCCTCTTTTTACTCAGCTTCTCTTTTAAATGTTAAATTTTTCTGCAACAAAATCCCTCGATACTTTACAGTTTTTCTTGTTCTTGGGAAGGTATTGTTTTATTTTCTAATTAATGATCATTAGTGTAGAGAAATCCTGTTTTTTGTGCGTGTGTTTACTATAATTGACAAGATTGTTGAATGCTTTGGTTGTTTCTAATAGTTTATTTTTCTGTTGACTCTGGTTGTGTTTATATGCCAGTAATCATTGCCTGCAGATATTGATAGTTTCATTTATTTCTTTCATGGTCATTTCCTTTCTTTCTTTTTTTCCTTTCCTTATTCTCCAGGACCTGTTTACATTAAGGCTGTGATAGGAAAGCATAGCTCCCATGTTTCCACTAATAAATTAAATGTATCTAATACTTGTGCATGAAATAAAATATTTTTTTGGTATTTAACCTTTCAAATGAAGAAAATTCTTTTCCATTCTTGATAAAGTAAGAGTTATTTTCTCATAAAAAATACTGAACTTTATCAATGATGTAATTTTTTATTGGCTGAGGTAATCATGGGATTTCTCTCATATAGTCTGTTAACTTTGAGAGATACATTTGGACACTTTCTGATGTGACCCATACTGTTACTCCTGAAATAAACCTTACTTGCATGTTGGGATTTGTTATTCATTAATAAGTAAAATGTAGCCATATGACTTTTTTGTATTTTTCATATCTTATTTTGGAATCAACATTAGCCCAGACTCAGAAAGCGAAAGCAGGTTTTTGTCCTTTTCTTTTCTCCTAGAATATCTTGCAGAGGATATTAATTAAGCCTACGTTGTAAGTTTGGTAAAACTCAGTTCTAGACTCAAGTCTAGATATGGGCTGTTAGGAGATGAGTATATTTTTTTGTTCAAGTTTTCTAGCTTTTTTCCTGCAACCATTTTGGCATTTTATGTTTTTCTAAATATATATCCTTTTATCTATGTTTTCAAATTAATTAGTATTCATTTGTTTGCAAGCTTTTTATTATATTTATTAATATTTAGATTTTGTGTGTTCATTTTTTCCCTTTCTATCTTGTACTTAATTCATCTCCACCTTTTCTCTTTTTTCTTTCATCTAACTTGCCACAAGTCTCTTTTATTAATCCTTTCATATGGACCTTTTCTTATGTGAAACTTCTCATTTTTTTCTTCATGATTTCTGCCATTGTCTTTATTATGTCTTTATTTATTGAAATGCTGTTGCTTTTTTTTTTTAACTTCATCCATTGAATGCCTGAGTTCTTTGTTTTCAACCTTTTTTATTCATAAAAATATTTTTAAAAACATGTTTTCTATGCACTTCTCTTTAAGTGTCTAAAACCCTGAAACACAGTATGAAACAATACATACTAAGATTTGTATGTCTTTCAAATCTTAGCATGTATTGTTTCATTAAAATGTATTGTGTAATTTAACTGGTAATTTCCTTTTTAACTCAGATAGTCCTAGAAATATGTTATTTACTTTTTATGTGTATGGAATATTTAATCATCTATTATAAATTTTAGTTATATTGTATTACAGGTGTATAATGTAATTTGTATAGTTTGGATCATTTGAGTTTACTAATACTATTTTATCATATGAACCTGTTGATTTTTTTTTAAGATTTTATTTTATTTATTCATGAGAGACCCAGAGAGAGAGAGAAAAAGAGAGAGGAGAGACACAGGTAGAGGGAGACGCAGACTCCATACAGGGAGCCCAATGCAGGACTCAATTCCAGAACTCCAGGATCACACCCTGGGCTAAAGGCAGGCGCCAAACTGCTGAGCCACCCAGGCATCCCAATACCTATCGATTTTTATAAATAACCCAAATGTGCTAGAAAAAAGCATGTATTTATTTTGTCATTGATAGTAGGTGTGAGTGTGTAGGTCTGTACACACAATGTAATTTGACTCTATTAATTTTATTTGGCAGAACTTCCATATCTTTGCTCATGAGTGATTTACTATTTAACTTCCTCATGAACTACCAGATGATTTTGTCACCTGTGATTATAACTTATTCTTTTTAAAATTGGTTTATATATATACTGTACATATATAAAATATATATATTATATATGTATGTGTATCAGTGTTCCAGAACCACTTAGGACTGGATACAAGAATGCAGTGCACTACTTTTAGCATCTGTTACTGTGCCTGAGACCCCAATTTGTTGAGATGCCCATGCAGCCATAATTTGAACTATTCACACAGGGTCTTAACATTCAGGTAGTTTTTCTTGACCTTTTCTATCTTGTTTCCAGTAGGAGCCCTGCTTATAACACTTCTGAAGGTCGATGTGTGCTGATAGGGTTTGTACCTACTTATAGATAGCTTTGTGTCCTTGAACAGCCACAATGACATTTTTACAGCAAAGGTCCCTAGGGCTGTTGTCAGTTGTTTTTCATGCCACCAGCACTTGGCCTTCTTTCCATACTACTTTCCATCTCATATGTAATGGCAAATCAGCAATCCTGGTCAACTCATGGTAATTCTTCCCAGCTGTCAGTTGTATACTGCTAACAGTGAACTTCTTTGTTCCACAGGTAACTTTTCCTATGTTTTGATTTCGAAAACACCAACAAAAGGCAGTTTCAAAAATCTCAATTAGTATAATAACTTGCTTAAATATTAGTGAATTTTCTGATCCCGGTGAAAATTACCAACAAGTCTAAGATTATAGAACCTAGAGGAAGTTTTGGCAGAGACCTATTTGGTTTGTTCGAAGAGGTCGGACAGGAGATTCCTTCTAATTCTGCTTTAAGAAAGAGAGTGGGCATCACCTACCATCTTCTCCAGTGCCTTTCACCTGGACATTTCAGGCTGATGGCAGATTCTGCATGGTGTTTCCTGTTACTGTGTCCAAACCCATGAAATCAGGTTATTACTGGATACACAGAGACCATAAATAAGGACAGAATAAGGCCCAAATCTCTGGATCAGTCAGAGCTTTTCATTTGGACTTTTTAATTGCCCTTTTGGCATGATTTTCTCCATGCCTACTTACTGAGACCCTAACTTAAAGGGAATAAAAATCCTAAAGCAGAGGAGCTCACCAACTCATTATCAGGTCAGCCTCACTGGTAGCCCCCATCAAATATCAGCAAATGATTTTTCTAAAAAATAATGCTTTTTCATGTTCTGTTACCTTATCACTGCATTTGCCCTGGGTCGCCAACACTGACAGAACTCATTGACAAAGTGTTCCTGCCTGGGTGGAAGTCTATCTCCCATTTGCTTGGCCTCTAGGGGAGCCACATCATGGAGCTGTGTGACCTTTTGATTAATCACTAATTAAAAAAAGAAAAACATTTTTAATACCTTTAGGTGGGTCATGATAAACAGAGGGGTATCCTTGATTTTTAAGAAACTATTATCTTATTAGAGAATTGGTTCATATACAAACTTTTGTGATTTTGGGGTCATTTGTAACTTCAATTAAGACTACTAACTTTATAACAAATGGAGCTATTTACGTTCAAATAATTCCATTTAATTTTATTAGTTTCCTAGGACTGGCCTAACAAACTACCACAAAATTGGTACTTAAAATGACAGGAAGTTATTTTCTCACAGTCCTGGATGCCAGAAGTCAGAAATCCAAGTGTCAGAAGGGCTGCACTCCTACCAAATCATGATGGGAGCAGCCTTGCTTGCCTTTTCTGGCCTCTGATGGCTCCAAGTGCTCCTTGGCTGTGGCAGCATCACTTCAGTCTCTGCCTCCACCTTCACATGTTCATGTCCACTGTGCCCTGGACTCAAAGTTCCCTCTTCTCTTCTCATGTAAGAACACTTGTCATTGGATTTAGGGCTGGCTCTGAATCCAGGACAATCTCCTCCAAAATCCTAATTCAATTACATCTGCAAAAAATCTTGTCTCAGGATCCCTGGGTGGCGCAGCGGTTTGGTGCCTGCCTTTGGCCCAGGGCCCGATCCTAGAGACCCGGGATCGAATCCCACGTCGGGCTCCCGGTGCATGGAGCCTGCTTCTCCCTCTGCCTGTGTCTCTGCCTCTCTCTCTCTCTCTCTCTCTCTCTCTCTCTGTGACTATCATAAATAAATTAAAAAAAATTTTTTTTTAAATCTTGTCTCAAATAAGTAACATTCAAAGGTTCTGGGGGTTAGGACTTTGATATATCGTTTGGGGGCCACTGTTCAACCCCATAGAATAAAGAAGAGATTTAATTTTGTTCATTTGCTAAGAAAAGTCATAGTAACTGCCTAGTTGCTATTATGTCTGTGTAGTAAAACTGTGGCTCTCAAAATAAGAATGGTATTATAGCCAACTGAGCTGTTTCATGCCTTTCTGTTCTTCGAGTCAGTGAAACATATTGTTAGACATGCTAAATTTAGACTGGGGAGAGAGGGGAGAGGTTGAAAGGGGAAGAAGAGAGGGAGGAGAAGAGGAAGAGGGACAAAGGACAGAAACAAGTACATAGACTTCCTATTTTAGGGCATATTTTCTTATGTATTCACTTTTTGCACTTCTTAGATCTGAAAATAGATTATCTTTATGTTTAAAATAGACCACTTGAAAATAATTTAGAGGTCATAAGGTAGTGAGTTTCCTGTTATTCCTTGTCATCCTTACAATTTGAGTCTCTTTTGTAGTTGAATTCCCCTTCCTGTAGTAACTTCTGGATTAGCAATTATTTGCCATTAACAAACTGCATAACACTCAAAGCAATAACAATTGCACACATTGGTGAAAAGAGCACTAGTCAGGGAAACAGGAGGCATGGCCTGGATTCTGGTCATCACCTTAACTAACTGCGATGGCTGCCCAGAGAGGGATGGCCATTTCCACCATTAGATTAAGAAAGCTCAACAGTAGGTTTGCTTTATCAGTTAGAATGTTTTTGGCTGCAAGTAACAGAAAACCCACATCAAACAACTTACAGAAGAGTATTATTACGTATGACAGCAGGTCGAGGAAAAGACACTGGCTTTAGGGCTGATTGATTCAGTAGAGATAAAAGGGGAAACAGATTGATTCTCTTGCTCAAGAATGAAAATTAAAGATCTGTTTTCCCTTTTATCTCTACTCTGCCACCTTAGGATCACCTTCATCTTTAACTAGTAGAATGACAGCTATAGCATTCCTGAATGATGACATCCAGGCGACATCCACTGGAGAGGAGGGATGCCTCTCTTTTTGCCTGAGGCTACATCCCTATCAGAAAACATTCAACAGAAACCACCAGAAAAGTTCTGTGCACACATCATTAGTCGTGTTTAGGTCATATCCTCTTTCCTAAACTGATCATGGGCAAGGAAACCATCAGCCCAAGAATAACAAGTTCTACCATGGTACTTTGGGTGAGAGATTCCCACCACGGCACTTGAGTTGCATGTTGCAAAGGCAGATAGCTGGACAAAATCAGGTTCTAGTAAGAAGGAAAGAGCTGGAACTGGATGCTGTGTACACAGCCAATGGTCACTATTCTAGTTAATTCCAGTTCTACTATAATTTTATCTATAACCACTCTTTTCTAGATGATGCATTTCATAATGTGGTTTGATAGTTCATAATGTGGTTTAATATGAGAGACTTTAAATTTTTCAAAGACATAAAAAACAAAGCTTGTAATTATTGTTAACACACATCCTGTGATAGTCAAATTGTAAACGTTGGAGGAGTATATCACAGCACATATCAGAGCACAGAGACATGAGAGCTCAAAGAATGAATTATATTGATTTTTTTAATGTTACACATTCATATTTTTCAGTGATAGGAGACAAATATAAAGAAGCAGCTCAAAAAAAAAAAAAAAAAAAAAAAGAAGCAGCTCTTGGAAAATTGAAGTAAATTCTACTGGAGAGAGACAATTATAAAATTTCTTTGCAAATATTATCACCCAAGTATTGGTGTGTACAATGTATAGGGTAATACCAATATTTAAATTCTTATTATGAAAGCTTAGGACTTAAGCATGGAGAGATTGAGATTTATTAATTGTAATAATTTTAAAATTCAATAAAATACCCATCTTCTTTTCTTACTAGAAAAATAAAAGTTCCCTATTTTAATAAAGTGACAGTGAATAAAGTTAAATAAATAATAAGTAATAGGGATCCCTGGGTGGCGCAGCGGTTTGGCGCCTACCTTTGGCCCAGGGCGCGATCCTGGAGACCCGGGATCGAATCCCATGTCGGGCTCCCGGTGCATGGAGCCTGCTTCTCCCTCTGCCTGTGTCTCTGCCTCTCTCTCTCACTGTGTGCCTATCATAAATAAATAAAAAATTAAAAAAAAATAATAATAATAAGTAATAAAGTTAATAAAATAAGCATTTTTAAGCCAATATCTATAATGTACTATTTCAGTCTCAAAAATAAAACCTTTGACTTAATTAAATAGCCATGGGTTAGTAAAATACCTGGATTAATAATAATTATTAGTAACTTAATAAAGGAGAATGCAATTTATTTTTAATTCATTTGAATCTACTTTTAAAAAGTCTGAATGTTAACTTTCTTTCACTTTTCAAAATATAGTTAGATTTATACAAAGAAATTGAGCACTTAAAAAGACAAGTATCTAATCTTAATTGTCATGACAGTAAATTGATAAAAGGTACTTTAAATCTCAAAATAATTTCAGTGTATATGCCTTTTTCACCTTGATCCTTGATTCTTTACTCACATTTTAATTGGATTATTTGGGGGTTTTGTTTGTTTGTTTTGTTTGTTTTTTGCTATGGAGTTACATGAATTCCTTGTACATTTTGCATATTAATCTCTTAATTGGTTTGCAGATATTTTCTCCCAATCTATAAATTGTTTTTTCATTTTGTTGATTATTTCTTTTTCTGTGCAGAAGCTTTTTTATGAGTATCATATAATTTCACTTACATGTGGAATCTAAAAAACAAAACAAATGAATAAACAATCAAAAAGTAAAATCAGACTTATAAATACAGAGAAAAAATTTATGGTTGTTATAGGGGACAGGGAAAGAAAGAAAGAAAGAAGAGAAAGAAAGAAAGAAAGAAAGAGAAAGAAAGAAAGAAAGAAAGAAAGAAAAGAAAGAAAGAGAAAGAAAGAAAGAAAGAAAAAGAAAGAAGAAAGAAAGAAAGAAAGAAAGAAAGAAAGAAAGAAAGAAAGAGGTAAAATTATTTCTGATTGCAGATGACATGATCTTAAATGTGGAAAATCCTGAAGACTGTATTAAAAAAAAACTCTTAGAACTAATAAATGAATTGAGTAAAGTTGCAGAGTACAAGATTAATATACAAAAACAGTTGCATTTCTTTATACCACAGCGATATCTCCAAAAAATGAAATCAAGAAAACAATCCCATTTATAATTCATCAAAAAGAATAAAAACACTTAGAAATAAGTTTAACCTAGGAGGTGAAAGATCTGTCACTGAAAACTGTAAATCACTGATGAAAGAAATCAAAGAAGATATGAATGGAAAGGTCCTGTGTTCATGGATTGGAGGAATTCATATTGTTAAAATGCCCATACTACCCAAAGTGATATATAGATTCAATGCAATCCCTATCAAAATTTCAGTGAAGTTTTCCACAGAAACAGGAAAGAAACAATTCTAAAATTTATATAGAATCACAAAAATCCTGCATAGCCAAAAAGTCTTGAGAAAGAACAAAGCTGGGATCCCTGGGTGACACAGCGGTTTAGCACCTGCCTTTGGCCCAGGGCACGATCCTGGAGACCCGGGATCAAATCCCACATCGGGCTTCCGGTGATTGGAGCCTGCTTCTCCCTCTGCCTATGTTTCTGCCTCTCTCTCTCTCTGTGTGACTATCATAAATAAATAACAATTTTTTTTAAAAAAGAGAAAGAACAAAGCTTTAGACACCATACTTACTCATTTCCAATTATTTTTGGAAAATATAGTAATTAGAAGCTATAGTAATTAAAACAGTATGACAATGACATAGAACAGACATAGAGCAATAGAACAGAATAGAGAGCCCAGAAATACAATACATACTTTTATATACGTGAAATATATATATATATGTATTTATATGAAACAAAGTATATATGGTCAACTAATTTTTAACAAGAATTCCAAGAACATCAGGAGGGAAAAGGACAGTGTCTTTAATAAATGTTGGGGTACACCTGGGTGGCTCAATGGTGTCTGCCTTTAACTCAGGGCGTGATCCCAGGATTCCGGGATCGAGTCCCACATGAGGCTACTACAAGGAGCCTGCTTCTCCATCTGCCTATGTCTCTGCCTCTCTCTGTGTCTTTCATGAATAAATAAATAAAATCTTTAAAATAATAATAATAACAATAACAATAAATGTTGGGAAAGCTGTATATGTATATCAAAGGGATGAAACTGAATCCTTCTCTTACACAATATGCAAAAATCAACTCAAAATGAATTAAAAACTTAAAGGTAAGAGCTGAAACCATAAAATTCCCAGAAGAAAACATAGAGGAAAAGCTGCCTGACATTGTTCTGGGAAATGACTTTTTCTTGTTTTGTTCTGTTTTTTGTTTTGTTTTGTTTTAAAATGACATCAAAACGTCAGGCAATGAAAACAAAAATTAAAAAGTGGGACTAGAGTTGTATTTTTTACCACCCTGGACTAGCCCATATAAGTAAATAAACAATTACATATGCTAATTTTATGTCTGTTTTACTTAAGAGTGACCTTGATGAAAGTAAAAATTACTTTTATGAAATCTAGATCCTTAAGTACATCATTTCAATATTCTGTTGGAAAAAAAAATGGTGAGAACTCCTAAAAAACGTCTGCTACGTAGTGATGTACAGTGGTTATCCCCAGTAGGAGCACTGGTGTGATTGTTAATGTTATAAGCAAAATAGTTCATTTCTTTTCAAAGAACACCTGATATAATGATGGTCATTGACAAACTATGGTCATTCAGATTTAAGTGTCAGACATTTTTCTAAAAATGAGCAAATGAACCTGTCTTTTAGGAAAATGACTGATAGTTTTTATTAATCATGCTAAAATCTAAGTTTTCAAGTGAGAATTGGGGAATTGCATTTTTGACCTTGACAACTTCTCAGAATTTATGGATTTTTCAATGGAAATCAAGGTTGATATTAATGAATATTTTTAAATTAATAATGAAATATGGCAATGTAGGATCTTCATAAGTCAGCAAACCAATATTTTGTCAATGATGAAAGTTGAAAATAGTTCTATGGATTTTAATACAACAGAATGTAAAAGTGTATGACATGACCCCATCTGACAATAACCTTTAAGAAAGCATTTTATCAAGTTTGGAGATAGAACCAAAGAAGAATATCCATAATTGTTAAACTGCTCTTAAATTATTCTTCCCTTTTATGACCTCCTGTCTGTGTGAGGCCTTGTTTTCTGTATATGCTTAATCAAAACAATGTATTGCAACAGACTGAATTCAGAAACAGATATGAGTTTCAAACTGTCTTCTGTTGAGTCAGACACTAAGAGTTTTGCAAAAATGTGAAAACATGACACTCTTTACCTATTTGGGGAATTCTTTACTTTAAAATGTTATTCGTGTTATCATGTAATGAATGTATTAGGATTTTTAAACATGTAAAGAAACATTTAACAGTTTATGTTTTAATTTCTCTCATGGTGTTTGTTAATAGACATAACCCACATGAGAAGCACCTGTGTGGCTCAGAGGTTGAGCATCTGCCTTTGGCTGGGGTCGTGATCTGGGGGTCCTGGGATTGAGTCCTATATCGGGCTCCCCGCAGGAAGTCTGTTTCTCCCTCTGCTTATGTTTCTGCCTCTCTCTCTCTCTCTGTCTCTCATGAATAGATAAATAAAATCTTAAAAAGGAAAAAAGATATAACCCATATGAGTAAAGTAGGACAGGAGAGTGAGGTTGGGAGGTGTCTATATAGAGAGAGACAACTTTTGAAATCCAAAGTTTGTGCCATGTCCACAAACAGATTGGAAAAGTACAGATATTGTTCCCCTATGATTCTTTAGCTCTGTTTTTAATTCTATCATAGGATTCATCACTGTTATTTGTAATATTATCACTTCAACTACGTTATGAAGTCCTACAGAAAAAGGTCATGTGTTCCATCTTTGAACTCTGACTTTATCACTATGAATTCCTTAGGGATTACTCCTTGAAATGAAAATTAAACAGCACCAGTTAGCAAAGTCATTACTTAGATGTGCTTAGATTTGGGTTTTCATTGTATCACTTAATAAAACCTTTAAATTGTTGACCATGGCATTTATTAACTTAGACCTAAACATCCTGAATCCTTTGGAAGTAATTTTCCTTCAGTTAAAATCTGCTCATTTCATATGCATCTAAAGTAACTGGCTCTTTTATTAAACTTTAATTGTATTTTGTGCATTTATAACCATGTGAATAATCAGGGTTTAGAAATATACATTGTTAAGTGATTCAGTAATTGATTGATACATATTAGCAAAATGCTCTCAGATTTCAACATTTTAAAAAATGTTTATTATTTTACATCACATTGACAGATTTTAGACTAATAAAAACATTTTTATTTTGAGAATTAAAAATATTTTAAAAGGTCTTCTCATCTAAGAAAACACCAAGTTCCTTACTGGGTGGTAAATCCCCACACACTACTGAGAAGGAAAAGTGAGGGTAGGAGATTCAGATATATTAGATCTTGACAGAAATTGTTATAATTCAGAATACTTGTAAAAATATATCTATATTTTTAAAGATCTTACTTCTTTATTCATGAAAGACCCAGAGAGAGAGACAGAGACAGAGACATAGGCAGAGAGAAGCCACTCAACCACTGAGCCACCCAGGCATCCCTAAAATATATTTTGAATTAAAAAAGAGTAGTTCTGGAGAC
>NW_027325870.1:0-33158 GCF_048418805.1 Vulpes vulpes
AAATTTATATTTAACTGGATGTTTGGACATTCCCCCAACCCCTTAAATCTGATAACCCTCACTGGGAAGGACATAGAGACATCTTCTTAAATTTTTGTTCTTGGCATTTTCAAAGTTACCAAAACCATCACCTATCTTTAACAGTTATTAACACTTTGCTAATCTTATTTCAGGATAGAGGAGATTCTGGTAAATAGGAATGAGGGGAGAGAGGGGGAATATCTTAGACAGAAGGGATAGCAGGAGCAGAGGCATGGGAGTGGGAAAACAAAACAAATATCGTCTTCTGAGGACCGTGAAATATCGCTGCTGGCAGTGGGGCAGAGTATATTTTTGGAATCACAGCATGCTGTGAGGAACACAATACTCACAGAGGCGGAAGGCTCATTTCCCTAGCATCAAATTGGTGTCAGATCTCCAGAAAAGTTACATAACTCTTCATTTGAGAAGTGAGGGTAATAACTGCCAACTTGACAGGTTATAAGGATTAAATGTGATAATATGTACGTGTGTGTGTTGAAAAATATAAGACATTTTACAAACAGAAAGAGATCATTGTTATTAGTGGGAGTTTGGGCCAAAAAGGAATACTTTGATCAGAGCATGACGTGCTTAGAGGTCAGTGTGCAGTCATCAACAATGGGCATCAATGATCCTAGATCTGCGAGGTGTGTTAGAGAGATGCCTCTGCCTGACACTGAAGAGGGAAGGGAGGGAGGAGCAGGGTTGGAAACAAGTATGCCAGTTGATCCAGAGGCATATGGGCTCACTCTAGAACAGGAACAATGAGAATAGGGATGAGAGGTACTACCAGAACCGAATAATCTTGATGCCATCAACTCTAGGTTTCTCGGGAGCGTGAGATGAGAGATCATTTGACTAATCAATGTCTTTATTTCTGCAGGTCACAGAGCAAGAACTTTTTGGTTTATCTAGCCCTAGAAGAGGTATGCTTTTCAACTGTCTACTAGTTCTAATGCTAGAAAGTGTTTTATTAAAGAATTTCATTGTCCTTATGTTAGGTTGTCACTAATAAAGGTTGATGAATCTTGTAAATCTCCACCACTTTGGGGCCATTCAGTTTCATATTATCTGCGAACTGAAATAACAAAATCTACTCTTTAAAGAAGGATTCTTTGACATTCTTTTTCTTTAAGATTTTATGTACTTATTTAGAGAGGGAGAGTGCGCAAGCAGTGGGATGAACAGAGGGGAGGGAGGGAGAAAATCTCAAGCAGACTCTGAGCTGAGCGCAGAGCACAACATGAGGCTCAATCCCATGACCCTGAGATCATGACCTGAGCCAAAATCCAGAGTCAGGCACTCAACTGACAGAGCCACCCAGGCACCCTGGATTCTTTGATATTCTAAGTCGCACATGTGCATTTGATTTAACTCCTTAGAAGAACTAAGTAAAACAAATAAACCAAAAAAAGAAACAAAATTTTTCTTCCATAATTGCCATTTTCTCAAATGTAGAATATGGATAGAAGCAAGAGCAAAATCTCTTGAAAACAGCAAATACCCATGGAAATAAACCACTGTCCACTTAACCAAAGGAATGTGCATTCTGACATGCTGATGGTAACATCTGACTAGTAAGCCCAATCTTCCTTAACCCACTTCTAGAGAACATCTCCTCATAGTCTGAACCTGGATTTGCTCTGGTTACAGACAAATGGCTGCTAACAGAACAGGGATTAAGCATGCAGTATGAATATAGTGCAATGCTTTCATTATGCTTATTATAGGTGAGACACCAGGGTGGTATACACACACCATAGTCAAGATTTCCGTTCATTTATCTGACTGGCCACTGATTCATTTTCAATTAGGACTTAGACGAAAAAAAGATATTAAAGTATTCCCAGTCAGAGAACTAAGGGGAGAGAGCTGGCAAAGGTCTCCTATTTTAAGGCTTTCATAACCTATAATTTATTCTTCCCACTTTTAGTCTGTTAGCTTTAGGAGTTGAAGTTTAATGAACTTTAACCATCCATCTGTATTCTTTTTGACTATACAAGTCGCCCTGTAGATAGCTTCACAAGCTATAGAGAATCTTAAAAGCAAAGCTCAAAGGGATTTAATTCTCGAACCCTATATGTGTGGGATCCCAATCTGGGCGCAAGTCTGGATTCCACCAATGTCACAGGGAATCAGGGACATATAATAAGACTCCTTTCATGGGACCAGACCACCCAACTCTATCTCAATCAAGATTAAAATATTTGGCAATGAATGATCCAGTTCTCAGTCCCCAAAGTTATGAAACGTGTATCCTTTAATAGTTTAGGGGGGGAAAACCCCAAGGAATGAAAAATAAATTTATGAAATCAACATCTAACTATTATTTCTGAACAAAATAGCAAAATACACACTTTCCTTCAAAAAAAACCACCCAAAACAAAAACAACCCATCCTGGGCAGAGATTTAGGTGCAGAGATTTTGGAGCAGAGATTTTGGAACTGCATTCCCAATGAAAAAAGAAAAGGGAGGGGGTGCTACTGTTGGGTGCACCAAACTCTCTCATCAAACCAGTTGGATTATGGTCTTAATCACCACCATAGATGAAAGTGAACTGCAAGTTTGGGAACCCACAGCCCAAGTGTTAGATAGAATTTATTCTGTGGGAACAACAGCAGAATGACTGGGGAGACACATGCACAGAAAGTACGTGGACTAAATGGTCACAGATTCTTGTTGATTTTCAGTAGAAATATCTAATGGAAATATCCCTGATTTAAACATAGGAGGAGGAGCAAGCTCGTGAAATCTGAATGGCAGAAAGCTCACCTCCCCCACACCTTTACCCCAAAGCTTAAAAATCTATGTTTTCCAAATAGAATATTAATAAATTCCCCAAGTCTCTCCTCTCCAAAACTTAAAAAAAAAAAAAAATCTGTCAGACTATCAAAGCACTGTCAGTGCCAGTAAAACACATCATTAAGGTGAGTAATTTTCCTGTTTACTTCAAACACTTTTTTTCCCAAACTCGAACCTGGGCAGGTCTGATCAGGTAAGGCTTTGGAACGAGTCAAAGCGTCCCCAATTTCTACATAAACGCTGCAGGCCATGGGGCAAAGACAAGCCTCAACCAGCACTCCACAGTAGTCCAGCTTCCCGGCGCCTCTGGTCTTGTCTCCTCATACCTTACAAGTATCGTCATGTCTCCTAGCCCTCAAATTCTGTTTTATCTGCAACACATACACACACACACACACACACACACACACACACACACACGTGCACACACATCCACTTGTTTTCTTCCTTTTACCTGTAATTAAATATATACAGACATACATTTGGAACAAATCTTATAACAAGTTGTTCTTTCCTGTGTACCTTTCAAAATAAAATATCTTCTACTTTGAACCCATGCATTCTCTTCAAGTGCAGACAATGGTCAAATGCAAAAGAATAATCTTTTCTAATTGCTAAAATAAAATTGCTGGAGTTTTTAAATGCACTGGAGCAGAGATCTGGTTTCTCTCTCTCTCTCTCTCTCTCTCTCTCAGGGAAACAAGTACTACTGCCTTAATTACACAATGTTTTTAAGATCTACCCTCTATGTAAATATAAGTACTTTATAGTAATAGTGTAATTCATGTTGCCCTTCTTAAAAGACACAAAAAAGGAAATCAGAGAAAACTGCCATCTTTGACATCAGATTAACCTTTCAGCGTGGTCTAAGGAGACAGGAAGCTGGACTTTGCGTTTAGTCGTAGATCTATTTTGTTTACATGAACAGATCAGTACACCTCCTGAGCTGACTTCTCAGTCTATAAAACAGAGCATTAAAAAAAAAAAAAAAAAAAAAAAAAGGGTCCCTAGATCACAGGGGTATTGTGAGTACTACTGTTTGCAAAGCACTTTGCATTCTTTGGGTGAGAGGTGTTGTGCTTGTTATTAAGACACTGCACTTACATAATCCTAAACATGCTCACAAATTGGGAAGGCAGTTTTCAAGCCAAAGGCATCATGATGGTTTGTTTTACACTAGAGATGAACTTATTTACATACTGATCTCAAGTACCTATTTGCTCCTGCTCATTTACCCTGTTTTCTTCCTGAGGCCATCACTATCATCACTTCTGCTTCCCCCACCATACTTTGCTTTAGGTAGAACAGGAAAATGAAAAGGAAATTAAATAATGAGTGATAGAGAACTTATACTGAGTGGAAGCTCATATTATTTCCCCACCCTAGGGGCAGGGACTAAATGTACCAGGAATGAGGGAGGGCCCCAGCAAATCTAATCCTATTTATCATTTGTCAATAGTGAATAAGGGAAGATCCTTAAGGGAAAAAGGGAAGATCACCTTTGTCCTTGCTTTTTTGATCTCCTTAGAAGAACCTAAATTTGAGCAGGCAAAAATGTAACAGCCACAAAAGTGTGAAAGTCAAGATACCTGTAGAAAGGGCCTTTCACTCAAGGGTCATTAATTCCTGAATTTATGAGAATAGCATTGCTATTGATTTGCTAGATGACTTTAAGCCTCGAGAGGAAAGTAACTCTGCATGTGTAAAATGTGAGTATTAATTACTTACCTTGAAGAATTGTTGTATGAATCAGCTACCATAATATGAGGTGCCTTATGGATTCTTGGCCTGGTGCTCAATAGATGGTAACTATTAATTTTACCCCATCATCTAAATTTTGAATTTGCTCATCAGTTGCCAAATTCTGACACCATAATACTATATACAGGAGAAGAGCATAATTAACTCTACTGCCAGAGGTAAAAATGTAAGTCAAACATTGTTTTATGAGGAAATGAAGAAAGGAGCAAAGAGCTTTTTATTTTACCCTTCCTTGCTAAGTCATTACTCTTGGCTTTAGCTGTTAAGCTTTCTCTAGCTCTAGTTATTGTACCTGAGTTGGACCAGAGCTTCAGTACCTGAGCTCTACACTCAGGAAAGTTGGGCCTGAGCAATCTCCTTTGATTTAGGACTTTGGCTCTACTGGCTGTCCATCTGCCAGTCCTTGGGGTTGACTCTAAGAAGAATAGTTTAGCCCGTCAAGTCCTTTTCAGAGAAGTCAAAGATAACTATTTAATTGGCTAGTCACTTAGTAAAACCCAGCGACAAGAAGAAATGTGAATGCTCACATTGTCTAAAGATTCATTTCCCCTAATGAGAGCATGATAACTTTCACGGCACACCAAGTTCTAGGCCCCAAATTAAAATGCTAACCCTGTATGTTGTAAATTAAAACCTATCACTTAGAGGCCAAGTGCCCACTTCTTTAATGACAGTGCTCCTGTAATACAGAAATAAGATTAGGAATGGGGAGGGGGCTTAAACAGGACGGATTAGGACAGAATGTCCTAAAGTTGCTACTATGCAGTGAACGTATGACCAAAACCAAAGTCCGGTGGTCTGGAGACACAGGCTCCTCATTCCACCTGTGAACTTCTGTGCCCTCATCCTCAACATTAAGATGAGGATAACAACACTGAACTTTGATGCTGTTGTGAGGCTCAAGTGATATCATGGAAATGATAATGTACCATACATAATAAAGGTATCAGTAAAACCATTACTTAAAAAAATAAACTAAGAAATATCCTCAAAAAGAACTTTTTAAAAGGGGGGAACTTTCTGCTTATGTAAACTATCCTCTGCGGTAGATTTATATTGAAATCAATGACTAGGTGGAAAATTAATAATAAAGGTGACTAATCAAGTCAAATTGAAATATTTAATGGACATAGAAAGAATTCAGGAGCTAAGGAACCCAAAATGGAAGAGTTAAATAACTATCCCCCCCTTTGAAATCACAAGGGTTTTTGTTGTTGTTGTGACAGAGGGTACAAGACTCTTCTCACCTAACTCAGCTCTGAAGTCCCTATCCGTTTTCATTTCAGGGTGAGCTGGCAGCTTTGGCACTGAGAAAGGAAACCACACAGACACCATAAGGACAGCCTGCTCCTCTGAGTGAGCACTTCTGGCCCATCTCTTCCAGAAAAAGCAGGTAGAGAAACTTTCAGATTTTTTCCGTTTCCCTAGTAGTGTAGTAGAATAATTATATATAGTATTTTTACCCTTACAGAGTTCTATATGATCATTTTGTGTCTTAATTGTACCAGACCTTGTAAGTGGTGTCCATTCTACTTTTACACACTCATTCTTTTATCCCAACAGTATTTACCGATTGTCTATACACTCTCTGATTCTTTCAAAGCCCAGAGAAAATGTATTTATCTCTATTTTTTCTTGTGACACGTATTAATTTCTTTATTATAATTATAGGTGTTCATTTGTCTTCCCAGCCAGAAGGCTATGAACTTCTAGACAGAGACCTTACCTTGTCCATCCTTCACTCAAGTGGTAAACACAACAAAACAAGAACAAAATTGCATGCTATGTAAAGGGAAATGACACATGTAAAACAAATAAAAATATATTTGAAATGAATAAATACATCACTGAGGTCCGTGACACAAACTCACTCTTATGAAAAAGGAAATATGCTAATGACTTTTCAACCCTATTTCTAAACTGCAAGGTTTTACTCCAAAAAAATAATAAAAATAATAATAATAAATGCTGATATCCAATTTCCAGATGGCTTCAGAGTATTTCTTTAGTGTGATAAAATGAACTTTGTCCCTAACCCTTGCCATGAAAATGGGAGAGACTATAAATCAAATTGAAAAGTAGATGGCTTTTTGTTTTGTTTTGCAAACCCACAAGTTATCAATCCTTTGTATCAAGAACTGTGGCAGACTGTTAAAAGGGTAGCTCTTAACTATAATTTATAAAGGTCTAGCTTTCTTCACCACCCAGATTCCCTTTGTCAGATCTAAAATCTGAACTTCAGATATGCCAGACTGTCTTTGCCTCAATAATAGTTTGATACTCTCTCATCAACCCCCTATCCCCACATCCTATTCTAATCCCACTAAATAGCCACTTGCCTTTCCTTCCAGAGTCCAAGAAAATGAAGGTTGACCGTTTAGCTCATACTTAACACAGTACTAACAACTCCTGAATGGTACAAAGAGAGACTGTATGTCAGGTGAGGTATGCCTGTGCAATGAATACAAATCTACCCCGGAAAAAGAGTTTACTTGGTTGAAAAAAAGTGAAGGTTACATTTTGGTTTGTTAATTAAAGGGGAAAAAAGGGCAAATATTTGAAGAAAACTGTCAGAGGTTGTAGAAATCGTTGACACGCAATTTAGTTAAGAAATGGAATGAACTAATTTTCAAAGAAGTTGCTCCAAAAACTGTCTCGTTATACCTTTAAAATAATACACGCACTTTTCTCTATCTGTTCCTTTCCCTCCCTTCATATGTGGGTCAAATAATCAGGGAGACAAGAAAGAGAAGCAGGTTCTGTAAAGATTGCCAGTCAATTCTAACTTCTTTACATGAATCTAGCTTTCTAAATAAATGCTTAAAGCTCTTAATCGTATTATATTTAGTATCAATTAAAGCAATCTGGGTAGCATGTTTCTCAGAAACAGCACATTTCAGGCACTAAAGCAGGAAGAAGCATGAAATTGATTTCCTGATCCCTCTTTTCAGATGCTTGGGTTTCTAGGCAGGTGATTTACAAAATATCCTCTTTTGGTCCAATTCCTACAGCAAGGCCTAGAAATATGGTACCTGTAAAGAATTTTGAATCCTTTATTGTGTATCAGTAAAAATAAGAGTAGTCTGGGATCCCTGGGTGGCGCAGCGGTTTAGCGCCTGCCTTTGGCCCAGGGCGCCATCCTGGAGACCCAGGATCAAATCCCACGTCGGGCTCCCTGCATGGAGCCTGCTTCTCCCTCTGCCTGTGTCTCTGCCTCTCTCTCTCTCTCTGTGACTATCATAAATAAATAAAAAAAATAAAAAAAAAAAATAAAAGTAGTCTTTTAACAATAAATATCCCTTGTAATAAATTCATGAACCCTAATGGTCAGCAAGGGGAATGAAGAGACTTTATAACTCAATTCACTGATTGTTGAGGGCCAACCATGTGTTAAAGCACAAATACATTTTTCTAATGGTTGACTATAAAATAGCATTGATTGTTTTTCATTACGCCCCAAACTGGAGTAAAAGATGCCTCTGTTTTCTTTGAGCTACTGTTAAATATATTA
Organism: Vulpes vulpes; assembly: GCF_048418805.1. NCBI lineage: Eukaryota > Metazoa > Chordata > Mammalia > Carnivora > Canidae > Vulpes > Vulpes vulpes. The sequence goes on from NW_027325870.1 coordinate 8,097, forward strand.
TTTTTGCTCAGTAAAAGGCCCGAAGTGTTAATTCTCACATCTAGGATAAGAAATAGGAATAAGGCTTAAATATTTAGTTCAAAATGTTTGTTTCATAGATAAGAAAATCATGGCCCAAAGCAGCAGAATGGCCTGGTCAAAGCCATCAAGGCAATCACTGGCTCCCTGGCAAGAGCTCTTCCTTCTTCAATCAATAAAACTTCCTCCCAGACATTTCCAATGAAAGGCAGAAGCAGACAGAACAGGAAGTGTTTTTTTTTTTTTTTAATCTGGCCACTACAGACATGTGGGTACTTTCTCACACACACAAAAGCAATAGGATAAATAGCGAAGACTAATTCAAGAGAAAAAAAAGTAAAGCCTTGCACCCAAACCTCCCCTAATGTTTCAGGAATATATCATCGACGCCTTTGTTACCGTAGTCATGATTAAAAGCAGCTCTAAATCAACTCTGCAGAAAATGCTATGTTAGTAGTCAAAACAACCCCAACCAGGGAGAGTGAGTTTCTGTCTCTGCACCGTATACTCCGAATCCGCTCCAAACCCCACACTGACCTGCATTTCCCAAGCACTTATCTCTGATCTGATTATTACAACAGCCACCCAATCATCGTCTCTGCCTTCAGTCTTCCTGCCTCCACACCACTGCTGCCCCATTCACGGTCCTTCCATGCCTCCTCAGTGCTTGCAAGACTGAAGGCAAACTCCAAGAGATGATTCAGAGCCCCTCTCAGGCTGGCTCTGTGAACTTCGCCCCAGCCCCATTTCCTGCTCCTTTCTGGTTCTCTCCAAATTGCCTGGTCCAGGTATACCTATTTCCTCCTCTGACACTTAACACAGCATGTTTCCATGTCCATGCTGTTACTCACCTGGATCCTCTATCTGGAACGTCCTTTCTCCTTCTCCCACGCTGCAAGACCTTGCTCGTCTCTGGAGAGCCAGCTTTAAATGTTAACTCCTCTGGGAGGCTGGGCAAATTGGTCTGCTTTCTGTGCTGTATCACACCTTGTTCAGACAAGGAATATTCTCCAACGAATATCTGTTGAGACCCATTATATGTTCCAGCACTCAGATATAAAGATGAAAAAGCTATAGCCTGTGAGTTCACATGGTAATCGTGAGACATACGTGCCATACACTGGGATTCCGATTACGTATACCAACCGTAGTGAACATAGAGAAGGAACCCCTGAGTGTGAGTGTGTATGTGCACGTGTGCACGCGCATGTCAGGGGGAGGGATATGCCAAGGAAAAGCTTCATCTACAATTACAGCTTTCAGTGAGTTTTAGAGGATGAGTAGGAGTCTGTCTGGCTGACGAGGAGGGTGGTGGGTAGGGGGACATTCCAGACAGATTATAGCACCTGTCACACTGAATTACAGCTAGCTTTATCAGTTTGCCTGATAGACTGTGAGCTCTTTGAAGAAGGCGAGCTTACCTATCTATTAATATGATTACCCTACAGCATCTAGGTCTAATAATCACAAGGCTGATTGATCAAGGGCCTGCTCGGTGGCAGGCACTGGACTATGGGCATCACATACTGTACTCTGAATATCCCGCAAGCAAGGTCATTTACATCTGAAAGAGGAGGAAATTGAGTCCCATAGGGCTCTGGTAACTAGTTTCATCACCCCAACTTGTAAACTATGGATTACGCACGTTTTTCTTCAAATTGTACCTTTTGGTGTTAAGAAACGAGCTTTGACACTAAAGGTGTTGTTTAGCGAACTGCAACAATCGGGACCCTACTGATTTGGGGCCTCCGACTTAGCTTCAACAAAGGTACTTGGAGATATGAGTGCATAGACACAGCATATAAAACACATGAAGCATCAGATGGGAAATATTATGACAACAATAAGTGTATGCTTGGTCATCCCACTTTGGGTGGGTAATTATGCTAAAGTTTCTGCAAAGATAAAATTTGGAATATTGCAAGAAAAAAATTAATGCTGTTTTTCATATAATTACTGAGATCTCCACATAGCTGAAATTTCTTAAAACTTACTGGTAAAATAAATAAAATATTCTATTTTTAATTGGGATATTTCACTCAGATCCTTATCTCTATATAGTTCCTTGATACTGCATTTTATTAATATTTCCCCTCAAAAAGGGGTGCCTATGTGATTCAGTCAGTTAAGTGTCTGCCTTTGGTTCAGGTCAGGATTCCAAGGTCCTGGGGTGAGCCCCGCATCCAGCTCCTTGCTCAGCCCCGCATCCAGCTCCTTGCTTCTCCCTCTCCCTTTGCCTCTGCCCCCGGCTCATGCTCTCTCTCTCTCTCTTTCTCTCTCTCTCTCAAATAAATAAGTAAAATCTTTAAAAGAATAATTCCCCTAAAAAATTGTGTCTTGATATACCAAAAAAGTTAAAAATTGAAAATGGAAAAATAGTTAAAACGAACAACATGTATAGTTTTGTTTCTTAGAGAGATCCATTGTTAACATTTTGGTGTCCAAAAAAATCATTTTTAAAATATGTATTAACAAAAGCTTCCACATGCAAACTAACGCCTTTTCCAAGAAACTGATCAAATATAATCAAAATTTAAGTGACAAAACGCTTCTGAATTTTCTAATACAGAGGGCAACACCTGTCCTTCATGCATATAATGCTTACTGATGCCTCAGAAAGAATGAAAAAGTTCAGTTTTGTGGGTAGGGAAACTTTCATGATACCAATTTCCCTTTTAGAATCTGAAAAGATTCATTTTGCTGAAACAAACTACTACATGTGAAGCTTGGGAAGTTTCCTGACTATTTTTCTTACAACTCCCTATCCTTTCCTTGCTTTCTCTGCCCTTTTATCCATGCAGCCTATTTCCTTGACAGAACAAAAAAGGAACCAGAAGGGGGAAGGCGAGGGAAAATAGGATGGGCTGCAGGAGTCGTGGGGGAAGAACCGTCTTTCTTGTAAACCCTGAGTATTTGTTATGAATTACAGCACAGACACCCAACCTTCTTCTCAAAAGGTTTGTCAAGAAGCAGATCACTGCCATAAAATGTTATTACTTTTTAAAGCACAAAGACTTAAGAAGGTATGTAAATAATGTCTATTAAAAAACAAAAACAGGGCAGCCCGGGTGGCTCAGAGGTTTAGTGCTGCCTTCAACCCAGGATGTGATCCTGGAGTCCCAGGATCGAGTCCCACATCAGGCTCCCTGCATGGAGCCTGCTTCTCCCTCTGCCTGTGTCTCTGCCTCTCCCTTTCTGTGTGTGTGTGTGTGTGTGTGTGTGTGTGTGTATCTCTCATGAATAAATAAAATCTTAAAACAAAAAAACAAAAAAAGCAAAAAAGCAAGTAGGTTTCCCAGTTTCTCTCCCCACCACAGGGTATTACCTATGTGTGTGTGTGTGTGTGTGTGTGTGTGTGTGTGTGTGTGTATACACATATATATGCACATACAATACAAAATGCATATGTACATATATAATGTATATATAATATACATGTGTATACATATATATGTACTACATATATTATACACATATATAAGAATATGTACATAAATTACATATATATGTATATATATGATTATGGACATCATATGTATATGATGTGTCTGCATATATATATATATATATATACACACACACAATAAAAACAAAGCACAGAGACAGGCAAAGACAATTAAAAATCCTGTTGTTTAACTGCTATTGACGACACTTAATCTTATTCCCCCTTACGAACTTCTGTACCCCCTTCTGTTACCGTCTTTTTGATCAATATTTGAGCAATAACCCTGAATATTTGGGAGCAAATATCCAAGTATTTCTCTCATTATGTTTTCTATAAAATCTATCAGAAACATAAAAAATCTGGAAAGCATAATTTCTTTGCACCTATTGCTAAATTAACAGGTAGATTCATGAACCGTTCCTGATATTCCTAATATTTTCTACATCCACTTCAGATCGGCAGCTATTTTTATACCATATGGCTCAATGTTGGCACTGCGTACATACACTCCATGAGGGTATATATTTTAGCCAGTAGGCTATTAATGCATATACTTGCTATGTGAAGAAATGATATTTTAAGGAGAATCCTCTAAAACTTTATAAATCTTTTTAAAATTAGACATGTTCGAACAGGCACTAAAACACAAACAAGCCTTGGCCCTGTCTCATGCAGAATGGGTTGGTTACAGATGTTCTCCTGCAAGCTATATCTTGCCTATTACAAGAACATTCATCTCCCAAACACATCATTTCACCTACTTTGCCTAAAGCAAAACAAAACACACACAAAAATTAGAGGATTTTTGAAATATTATTATTAACTCTTAAACGCTTCCACTAATTTATGTCCTTACGGAGAAGACCAAACATCTGATTTCCAAAAGGCCTCCAGCCTGACAATTGCCTGCCTTCCCCCATGCGTGCTAAGGACAACAGGGGAGTCTCACTTGCGTCTTCATTTCTCTGACCTACAAAACTGATGCCTGGGCCAGCAGTGACTCATGAAGCTGGAGACATTAGCTCATGGCAATGATTCAGTCATGAGAATTCTGACAAGGGCCTCTCCCCTCACCAGTGCTTCAAGGGGAAATCAGTCCCTGGAAGGGATGGCTTCTGACCTAGGCACACATGGTAATGTGTCTGTGCTCAAGCACCGTGAGAAGGGGCAATGCGATCTGAGTGACAGCAGTCATCCTAATGAGAAAACGCTACATAAGCAACCAGCACACCCCAGTTACGAAAAGGTCCTTATCTCCCACAGCCAGCAGTCTCCGTCGGCCCGGGGAGGAGTGTGAATTCTATTCTAAAGGCTACTTGGCTTTCTCCTCAGGGAGAGAGGAAAAGCAGGAGGGTCAAGTGTCTGGAGGCTAGTAGGCCTCTGGCTTTTGTTACCAGGGGTGAGAGAGAACACGGCAGGAAGTTTTGAAATAGGCTGGATAATAATCATCTCATTCAGGCAGCACCTTCAGCTTGAACTTCAGTAAAAGGACGTGAACGTTAATTTTGCAAGACAGGAAGCTACCAGGCTTACCTGCTGCTTCCACCCCAGGACAGCAGCCATGGTTTGCACGGGGAGGGACTTCAGGGTTTACAAACTCGAGGGTTTGCCCCTTGTCATCTCACTTGACCCTCACAGCAAGCCTGGGGGTCGGTGTCATGATCCTTCTTTGAAAGATGAGGAAATGGAGGCAGCAGGGAGCCTACGTGATCTGCAAAAGCTCCAGCCGAAAAATGGCTGCCAGCCCCTTACTAACAGACCCTCCGGTGAGAGAGCTCCTCATTCAGCTCCTTCCTCGGCTCCCTGCGCGGCCCCCGGGAGCAGGGACTTCCACAGCTGACTCCGGTGCTCCCTCAGGCCTGCCCTTCCCACCTCACAGGCCCCATATCACGGGGGAGCGCTCAGGCCCACCACTGAGTGCCTGCACAATCTAGCATTTTCCAAGCTGCTTCCTTTATTCCCATCTCTCTTCACCCGTCCTCCACACACTGCTGGATTAGTGGGCTTTGTGTACGGATCTGAGCACGATAATCCCTGTGCTCGAGAAGTCTTCCGTGTCAGCACACTGCGCGTGGGACACAGTCCAAGTGCCTTGATCTGCATAGGCTGGCCTCATCCTACCTTCTGAGTTTTAACTTGTGCAGTCTCCCATACACGACCACAGCTTCAGGCAGAGAGTGGGGTTGCTGTCCTGGGAGGGCAGAAGCAGGCTTGCTTGCCCTCGTGTTCCTCCCCCATGGCCTGTCTGGAAAGTCTGCTCTCTTCCCTGTTTCACCAACTGCTTGGCACGGAGCAGGTCATCCATTGCTGGCCTTCTCTTTCTTTCCAGCCACAGGGGACTATCCCGTCTGGATGCACAGATTTTTTAATTCAAAGGAACTTCCAGAGGCTACTGGATTCATTCTCTCATCTAAAATTTGAGTCAAGGGTCCCACCTGCTTTCACACACCTGGTGGCTGAGCTCACGACCACTGGAGGCAGTGCATTCCAACCCTGTAGAACCCAGTCGGTTCTTCACGTTGAGCTAAATCTGCTGCCCTGTGACTTCCTCTTTTTTTGTGGAGACTGGGCCTTCTCAGGCCATCCAAACAAGTCTAGAGTGTCTAGAAACAAGGCTAGATTCAGAAAAACTGGCAATAAAGGAGATCTGTGCAACTGAATAACAATATTACCTTTTCATAGCATGGGTCCTAGCTATGTTAGGGTTGAGGCTGTAAAAATAATTACTTCTCAGTGCTGTCTTCCAGAGTACATTAATTTACCTCAAAAATTGTTCTTCTTCAACAATTGTTTAAGGTATTTATACATCAGAAATACACATGGCAGTATGTAGCTCAAAGCCACAAGATAAATGCTACTTAACTTTCGGGAGTTAACATTTTAAAGACTTTTTTTTTTTTTTTTTTTTTAGATACGGGGTAGAAATATTTATATTTAAAGATATTAAAATGAAAAAAAAATGAAATCTTTTACAGGAACAAAACAAAAGCCCAGAAAGTGTATATCTTCTAAGCATCAGGACCAACTCAGATTATACCCTCAGGATGCCAAGGTAGAGATTCATTTTCCTCTGCTCCTAATCATGATAAAAGTTTTAAAATACTCTTCTAATGTTATCACCTCCACCATAAAGTGGTGGCACCAGAAGCTAGAGTTACCCCATAAAGAGGATTCCCTACTACAGTTCCTAAGGAATCCATGAGTGTGGTGGCTTTAGTTTAAATTCTAATCCTAAATCTATGACCCATCCAATTAAAAATCACCATTGACCAGGTACAGTGTTAGGCACTTTACAGCCATTATATTTAATCCTATCAATAAAGTGTTACCTAAAGATGTATTATTCCCATTTTAGGGATGAAGAAGCTGCTCTAGGGAGTATCTTGCCCAAGGCCACATAGATAGAGAGAGGAGGAATTCAACCCCAGGTCTATTCTATCCACAAAGACTGAATTCTTTCCACTCATCACCCTGCCTCCTTAGGCACTTTTACTTGTCCTCATCTTAGGAAAAGAGCCATGGTCACTGTTTTCAGGAAAAGGCAAAGATGTGCTGGATACCTACTAGGATGGTCACAGTATATGTAACCGTCAGCCCTGTAAGATAACTAAAAATGATAGACTGCAAGTACCAATATCACATTTCACTGAAAGTTAGCAGTCGAGAAAACATTTCCATCTTAAACCAGGAATTGATGGAAAAGAGATAAATCTCCTATTCTAATAGCTTAAATGTTTCAAAGTATTCCTTTTTTTTTTTTTTTTGCTTCCAAAGTCTAAATTCCAATGTCAAACACATTTAGAGAGCTATAAATTAGGAGCTAATCTGTGCCCCACAACCATATGCCCAAGTGACAACTTCAAAACAAATTGTCAAGTCATTTTTAAAAAGAAAATCTGCTAGTTTGGGAATGCTTGTAAGCAAGTTTAGAAGGATATAACCTCTCACACTGCTCATACAACAGTGTGGGCAGTACCCAGGCAAAATATATCCATTCTAATCCCCTTATACTTTTTTTTTAATCCCCTTACACTTTTATTTTGTCCTGACAATCTCCACATTCTGAGCACAACTGACCCTCTACTGAGATCAGTGACAAAAGATGTCCAAGCAGCTCTGGTCATCTCCTTGTAAGATACTCAACATGACCCTCAAAGGCAGACTCTATGAAATTCTGTAAAGCTAGGTTGTATTCTGAGACAGCGGGAAGGAAAGCTTAGATTTACAAGTAATTATAATAAAAGAATATTGCTAATGGGTAAAAAGAACATAAAACATTTTAAAAATGCATCTATCTTAAAATACTGCTTCAATTACATTGTGGCACTAACTGAAGAGCTAAGCCTCACACCTACCAAAGTCAAACCATCAGTATTTCACACAGAAAACAGACCTGGAAATTGTATTACTTGTCTTTATTTCACTACAATACCAGCAGACAATTATGGAGACCCTCTTTCCTGGAAATTTCAAAGCATTTAGAAGAAAAGTATATAGAATGACATACTTACTGTATTGACTAAGATCACCTAGTTTGGGTATAAAATGCAGATTCCTCAAAAAAGAATAAGACTCGCTAGGTAAAAGAAAATAAGAAGCCCCCTTTCTTCTCCTTTCCTGAAATAACTTAGTCAACCCTCCGAAGAAAACTGCAGGAAATAAGAGATACACGTTCTCACTCTTGGAAGCAAAAATATCTAGTAGATTACAGAATGCATTAATCAAGGAAGTCAAGATTTGAGATGGAATTTAACATTCAGTTTCAACTGGTTTGACTCTTCTCCTCATTTTAGAAGTCCATATTATAGGGACGCCTCAGTGGCTCAGTGGTTGAGTGTCTGCCTTCAGCTCAGGGCATGATCCTGGGGTCCTGGGATCGAGTCCTGCATCAGGCTCCCTATAGGGAACCTGCTTCTCCCTCTGCTTGTGTCTCTGCCTCTCTCTCTGTGTCTCTCATGAATAAATAAATAAAATATTTTTTATAAAGTCCACATTATGAAAATATACTATTAAGGCATCTTAGATAACACCCAACTAACCAAGAGTGCACATGATACTTTCCCAGAAGAATCCACTTGATGTTTTCAAACAAACCATGTTCTCTCCCACTCTCTGCTCTTCTTCCTTTTGATTGGCCTTCCCCCTCCTTGCTCCTAATCCCCAAGTATCCAAGATGATGATTATACTTGGGTAGAGGCTGAAAGAAGATTCTATAAAAACTTAACAAAGGGACTCTTCTCAGCACAATTCTACCTACACCTCCAACATTTGTGCAAAGAGAAGCATTATAGCTGAAACCATGGGGCACTAGGCAAGAAATCACTGCTGAGATATGAATACATTATGGGAACTTTAACAAATAGCCATCCTTGGGATCCCTGGGTGGCGCAGCGGTTTGGCGCCTGCCTTTGGCACAGGGCGTGATCCTGGAGACCCAGAATCGAATCCCATGTCGGGCTCCCGGTGCATGGAGCCTGCTTCTCCCTCTGCCTGTGTCTCTGCCTCTCTCTCTCTCTCTCTCTCTCTCTCTCTCTGTGTGTGTGTGTGAGAGAGACTGTCATAAATTTAAAAAAAATTAAAAAAAAAAAAACAAATAGCTATCCTTTTAATGCTTCTTGAGTAGGAAACTAGCCTGGAAGGAGTCTATATTTCCTTTAGGTTCTGCAGCTGAGACATCTTCTTTTATCTAGACCTTCAGTTCCCCCTCACTAGAATAGCTCCCATTCTAGCTTTTATACCAAAAAAAAAAAAAAAAATGCATAGATGAGTCACTGTTTATTAAATTACGTGATGACCTTCAGGCATAAAATAAACATACCTGCAAAAAAATGCTTTTGTTACACCTAAATATAAAAGTGTAAGCTATAGTCTTCGAGGATAAATGTCAATATGGTCCATTACCAGTGAATACTATGAAAGAACAATATAAGCCTAAAGAATGAGTTACCTATGGTAACTCTTAGAGGTGGAGGATAAGATTTTTCAGAAGCTGATTAAAATGGTTATTTGTCAGGTACCCTTCTGAACTCAAAGGGAATAAAGGTAAGCCATTTTAAACAAGTGTGCATTGACTCATACTTACATAAGTATAGCAAAGGAGAAATAGGTTAGTTATCTATGTGGGTTAGTTTAAGAAGAAATTATTAATGATCATAATAGGATACATTCTCTGCACATCCATCCTAACTGTGGAAGTATAAAAAAAATTACTCCAAATTTGTATTATGAAAATACTTTGTAATGTACTTACTGATAAATCTGCTTCATCTAACTATCAAACACCATTTCCCAAAAGCCTTATGCACAAATTCCATGTTTTTGTACAGAAGGTCAAAAGAGTGAGGGTAGGTGATAAATTCGAATTGATAATATTTCAAGGTAAGCACCAAATCCTGGGTCGAATATACAACTTGAATCCTCAAAGATCCATTACTAAAGCAAAGGAACAGAGTTCACTTCATGAGTACGAATAGCCTTTCTTGTAAACACTTGCTTTTGGAAACATTTTATCTTTTCAAGACCGTTCTGCTTTGGAAATAGTAGTGATGGTCAGGAATAGTAAACATACACAAAAACTAGAATTTCAAATTCAATAGGATCGAGATTTTTCTTCTTTTTCCTTATAAGCAAAATCTTTAATAATACCTTAAAAATTATTCAAAATTTTAAAATAAAGCCTGGTCAACACTATAGAATTCTTTTTTGAATAGAATTCTTAGCAACAGGGGACACCTGGGTGGCTCAGTGGTTGAGCATCTGACTTTGGCTCAGGGTGTGATCCTGGATTCCCAGGATCAAGTCCCACATCGGGCTCCCTGCATGGAGCCTGCTTCTCCCTCTGCCTGCGTCTCTGCCTCTCTCTCTCTCTCTCTTTCTCTCTCTCTCTCTGTGTGTATCTCATGCATAAATAAATAAAATCTTTAAAAAAAAAGATTTCTTAGCAACAGGAAGATGTTTTATAAGTATTCATTCTAATTTTCTAGGGAAAATTTAGAGAAACATAGGCATCTCAGATCATTACACATCAAATGCATCAAAATTCTGGCATATCTAAATATTAATTAAAATGTTTATTATTACAGCATATCAGTTTTAGATAAGTCAACTTCATAAAAATAACTTAAAATTCTAAGTTATAAGTAAACTTAATAATGTTGAGACATTCAAGATATTGAAGCAAGTTTTATAGGATTATGAGAATTATTTTGCTATTTTAAACTATTACAGTGGCTCACAGTAGCAGATTTTTGTTTTTTGACATATAGTTAATCATATCTATGACTTCCTTGATGACAAGTCCTTGGTCAGAAATATAATCCATAATAAGTATGTTGTTCCTATGGGAAAATGAGATTTGCTTTTCCAAAAATACAAAATAGTAAAAGAAAAGAAAAGAAAAGAAAAGAAAAGAAAAGAAAAGAAAAGAAAAGGTAGAAGCAATGGATATTCTTTAGCATCAGGGCTTTATATTCACAAATGTGAAAATCTTAACATACAGGGTAGAAGGAAAAGTAAGCAAGCAGGAGAGAGAGAAGAAAGAAATATCTTTCAAGCCCAAATCATAATTATTATAAATTAATGCCTTTGTTACTCAACTAGAGTAACATATGTGTATTTTTATAAATAAATAAGTATAAATATTTATTTTTGTATTTTTAAGAAAAAGTATTTTTCTTTTACTGATCTCATAAAATGATCACAATTTAAAACTTTATCATTGGTTCTGCTGAAATATTATCAATAATATACTAAGAAAAAAGTTAACTGATTAACAGTTGCAGGATCCAATTAAACATGATTTAAAAAGAAATTATTTTACATTAGAAAAACACACACATACACACACATAACATATATTTTCATCCCACTTTTAATTCTGGGGATTTATATATTGATACTGTTTTATTCATCTCTGCTTATAAATGGAAAACCTCGGGAAACTGACTAAATTGTAAGCATGGGTTGATGTAGCATTCAAGCAGGTAAATCTAAAAGCAAAAATCCAGGATAAGATAATAACATATCATGTTTTTAGAATTTGATCTCTCAGGCTCCCAAAGAGCTTCATAAACTTTAATTAGGCCTCACAACAATCCTGCCAAGTAAATACTGTAAGACCTATTGAACATATGGGCAGAAACAGAACAACCTACCCCAGCTCAAAAGCTTGATAGCACCCAAAAGTTGCCCTCTGAGTCCTTGCTCTATTTTATGGGCCACACTCTTCATGAGCCTGTCAGGTGACTTCTCAGATTCAAATGAGGACCCTTCAGCTAAGTGTTCTTAGCTTAAGTGTTAGTGATTGTGTTCTTCCTGTCTAATACAATGTGGGAACCAACCAGTAGAAAGAAAAGTAATTTGGGGGCACCTTGGTGGCTCAGTTGATTATCAGACTCTTGATGTTGGCTCAGGTCATTGTCTTGTGAGATCAAGCCCCCCATCAGGCTCACTGGCTGAGCAGGGAGCCTGCTTAAGATTCCCTCTCCCGCCAAAAAAAAAAAAAAAAAAATAGTATTTTGAAATAGAGTATTCATCTTCATTACTCTTGCACAAGACTTAGTAGATGGTGCTGGTTAAACAGCATAAAAAGCAAAAAATAAAAACTGAATTAATAACCCACGAAGAAACACCTGTATGGCTGACGAACTTGAAAATTCTCTATTCCACATATAACACACTCAAAAGTCACATTCAGAGTCTTCAGACCTTAGTAATACAATAGCAAAGTGGCAAATTATATTGTCTTCTTTTCTACTAAGACATCATGAGGCTTCATTATTAGATTCAAACTAAAATGAGAATTTCAGTCTATTTGTAAAGTGAGAATCCTTCCCTAATTTACCCTACAATGAATGAGATCTCTGGCTACTATCAAATTTTCTTTTAAATTTCACCTGAGGGTAACCTGATGATGGGGCCATAATCATTATTAAAAACCACAGGAGAGACTGCTGCTAAGATCATTACCTTTAGACCTCCATGTGTCTAATTACAGGACCCCTTGTTCTAAAAGCCGTTCCACGTCTATGGAACATCTGCAGGGCTTCAAAGAGTCTAAGATTTTCCCTTACAATAAACTCTCCTTTCATCTCAGAGAATTGGAAGTGGTTGTGGAGAAAGCTATGTTATCTCAAGTCGTCTTCCAGTCATGGTGACCTAGTAGACATAGTAATTGCTACTGATATAAAATTATGAGGATTTATTTTACACACAGTTGCTTTACTCATGACATGACAGCTGATTGCTAACCCCTTTCATGAAAAAAATACATCTGCCCTTCACCATCAGAGGGGATAGGAACCCACTGCAAGACTTGGTCGTACTAAGAAAATGGCTAATATCAGGAGTGCAAGTGGAAGAAGTGTAGAACTCAGGTAAAGATATGCACTCATAGCAATATTTCCTCATAAATGGCTCACATCATTCTGGGCTGATTTTAGGGGATCTTTGTCAAGCTTAATGATACACTATATTTCTTTTGAGTCATTAAAATTTCTTATGACACTATTCTCTGTTTATACCTCAATTTTCAGGTGATTTTTGTTCCAGCACACTTTCTACATGCCAATTAAAAGTAAGCCATCAGTGAGGGGAGAAAACTGATTTGGAAGCTCTTTCAATCTCACCGCCCTTTTCTGGTTACAGTTTTGGCCAATTTTAGAGATGTAAGTTATAGAGTCCTATAAATTCTCTAATGATAAAAACAAAAACAAATAAATGAGATCTTTTCCTTAGACAATGGATCCAACAATGCACACTATTATATTTTTTATACAGTAAAATTTTTATGAGGAATGAGAAGGTGAAAGTCATTTATTGCAAGAAAAAAATCTTCAATGAAAGTGTGTTGCAAAAGAGTGAAGGAGAGAAAAGGAGGAAGGGAAAAAAGGAGGGAAGAATGGAGGAAAAGAAGGATCAGGAAAGAGAACAAGGAGAAAAAAGAAAACTTTGTACTGGGAAAAAAGAAATGCCAGCTCAATTTATTGAAGAAAGGGATTAATCTATACAAGTTTTTAAAGAGATGGAGAATTATTGTTTCTGAATGAAATATATTTACTGATAATCTTTCCCTTAGAATCTTGTTCTAGTTTCCAGTTACAGTATTTAAACTTCACATAATCTTCCCTTGTCACTGTTCTTTCAGCATGCCTATTGTTTTGTTTGGTCTATAGAGTTGTATAACTTTTTTTTAAAAAAAAGATTTTATTCATTTATTCATGAGAGACACAGAGAGGCAGAGACACAGGCAGAGGGAGAAGCAGGCTCCATGCAGGGAGCCTGATATGGGACTCAATCTCAGGACCTTGAGATCATGCCCTGAGCCCAAGGCAGATGATCAACCACTGAACCACCCATGTGCCCCTAAAACTTATTTTTTAAAAGCAATATTACTACTGTCATTTAAAGATCTAGAGCTATTACATGCAAATCCAGGTTTCTAGCTGTTTCTGAAAAATTATTATTTTAATGCCAGGTCTACTTTCCCCATGACAACAGGCTGGAGTTGCAAAAGACATACCCCTGCAGACAGCGTATATGATCTCATCTTGCCGCCATCCCCATTATCATCTTTGATTCCCACTGACATTTGGATTTGCCGCCTCTCAGGTAGCCCTTTTCTAGTCAAAATGCCTTGTTAAACCAAAAGGGCCTGATGATCCAATTCCTATTTTGATGAAAATGCCCATGGTGACTGATTTATAACATGATCTTCCTAATATTAATCCACCATTCCAGGAACTCAAAGCTTCAGTGAAAAAAACAAGATACTGAGTGGCTGGTAATACTTATAAAACTAAAATCAAAACAAAAAAAAGTGACCACTACTAATGATAACAGAGTGAAGGAGAAAAAAGGAGGAGGAAGGGGAAAAAGGGAGGGAAGGAGGGAGGAAAAGAAGGATCAGGAGAGAGAACAAGGAGAAAAAAGGAAACTTTGTAGTGGGAAAAAAAGAAATGCCAGCTTTATTTAAATTTGCTATTTATTTCTTTTTAATAGGTGGTCAGTTCTTGGGATGCCTGGGTGGCTCAGTGGTTGAGTGTCTGCCTTTGGCTCAGGTTGTGATCCCGTGGTCACAGGATGGAGTCCCACACTGGGCTCCCCGCATGGAGCCTGCTTTTCTTCCTGCCTCCGTCTCTGTCTCTGTCTCTCTCTCTCTCTCTGTTTCTCATGAATAAATAAAATCTTAAAAAAAAAAAGTGGTCAGTTCTCATTATATTAGATATAAGAGATCAGTGTCAAAATTTTTATCTTTAGGGCAGCCCGGGTGGCTCAATGGTTTAGTGCCGCCTTCAGCCCAGGGCCTGATCCTGGAGAACTGGGATCGAGTCCCACCTAGGGCTCCCTGCATGGAGGCTGCTTCTCCCTCTGCCTGTCTCTGCCTCTCTCTCTTTCTCTTTCTCTCTCTCTCTGTGGTTTCTCATGAATAAATAAATAAAATATTTTAAAAGTTATATTTAAATAAAAACTCTAAAGTGCATTCAACGAATCACTCAGGACAGTATGGGAGGGTCATAAACATTAGGTGAAACTGGCTTATCACAAATACATTGACCTAGAGTCAATCCAAACAAATTAGGGCAAATATACTGATGAAGTTATTCTGCTCTGCCCTGGGGACAATACCTCTGCAGCATGTCTTGCAATGGAAATTCACTTTTAAATCCAATCAAGGGGGACGCCTGGGTAGCTCAGCAGTTGAGCACCTGCCTTTGGCTCAGGGCATGATCCTGGGGTCCCAGGATCGAGTCCCACATTGGGCTCCCTGAATGGAGCCTGCTTCTCCCTCTGCTTGTGTCTCTGCCTCTCTTTCTGTGTCTCTCACAAATCAATCAATAAATAAAATGCTAAAAAAAATGAGTAAATAAATCCAACCAAGGGTTGGATTTAAACATGAACCATCACCAAGAATCTTCAAGTCCTTTCTTTAGGAGATTCTTCCTCAATACCGTGAAACTAAGAAATGGCTCAGATAATAGGTGAATGTGCTCATTCACTGAATGACATTCAGTGTCATTATTTTCTTTATCATGAGAGGGGCACAAAAAAGGGACTCCTATATGTATCTCAGGAGATTTACAGGACAGCTATGTCAGGAAGTGAAAATAACCTCATTATGGATAACAAATGTATCACCGGCAGGAGCCAAGTCAGCGGACTTCTCTCCTGTCCCTCAGCAATAAAATCTAACAGCCACTCGATTATGAGATCAGCTCAAGCCCCAATTAAAGCTCAAAGTTTGAGGACAAAAGTGTTTCCTTTGTGAAAAGAAGTTGATAAATCATATTCGCCGTGAAAAAGTTTGTCTGTACATCATGTCCTTTGATGGGCTATTCTTAAGAGTCCCAAGATTCCAGAGGGCCACGCAATGGGCTGGCTTGCATTAGATTTCTGCAAAGCTGGCAGCCTTATTCTGGAAGTCTTACATTACAGGTAACCTGATGACAGGGAGGGTGGGCCACAGGCATGCATCTCAGCTCGCCTGTGAAGCCAACGCAAGAGAGCTTGCAGGACTGATACGCTGGGATCAATGAAACTCTCCGGGGAACTGGCTGTTCCCCTTTCAAATGCCACCTCCCTAATCTCTCCACTTGCTCAAGTCAGATTCTTCAAAGCTCTGAGCAGGACACGAGGCTGGCATGAGCAGGAGAGGCAAAGGAAGAATGCTGTCTATAAATCATGGGTGGAGGGAAAAGCATCAAATTCACGGATGGTTAACAATCAGAGTCAGAATTGAGGAACACTACTTGGAACTAGAATTGCTTCCTTTAGCCATGAAGAGAAAACAAAGTTTCTTAATATTTATTAAGGGCCTGCTGTATGCTGGACAATGTGCTGGGCAGTGGGTCAGGAGGCCTGTCCTCCAAGACCTTGAAATCTATGAAGGGAAAAATCATAATACCAAAAAAAGTGATTGTATGTCCAAAGGCCAGGTCTTTTTCTCAAAGCACAGCAAAAAACACTAACTTGAGGCTTTTCGCAGTGTTTGCACCAGATAATACTATGGGTCATGGGTTATGAGAAAAAGAGTTCGCAAACTGACAAATGTGTGTGAGGCTGGTAATCAAGACAGACTGACTTATATTCACAAAGAGCCCTGGTCACTAGAGTCCAGTGAGAGGGAACACTCTGCCCCCCGAAGTGGTGTTCTCACCAGACCTCTCGATTCTCAAGTAGGTGCCGTAGAAAGCTTATCTTTTCCTTAATCACCAGTCCAAAAGCATTCCAGGTCAGTACGTATGAATCTTTTCAATGGCCACAGAGTAATGCATTATTTGGATATGTCACCAAATACTGAAATGGTTCCCACTGATGAGTACGTAAGGCTCTTTCCAGTACTCCGCCACCACAAATCAATATATCGACTCTTCCATAAGTGAAATCCACTGTTATCCTTTATTTAACATGGTGACTAAAAAAAAAAAGGCATCCCCATAAATGAAGTGGTGGACTGAAAATGAGAAATACATGCTGAAGTCAACAGTTTTTTTATTCAAATCTGGAGAGGGCCCTTCCTTGTGCTGGCAAAGAGGAAAACACTTGGGCAGGCATAGGAAAACAGAACAGCCATCCTGCAGACGTCTGCCTATAGGACAACCTGTTATCATTCCATATTATCTTACTCATATATTTAGATAGTGGATAGTATCAGTCTCTTGGGGCTAGAGCATGCATGTGAATAGCCCAAAAGCACGAAAAAAAAAAGTAGAAACATTTTGCTTTGCTTCAAATTATTACTTGCACAACTGAACTCTCACAAAACTAGGAAACTCATGAAACGAAGGGATCAAAATTCAGATTCAGTGAACATTTATATGCCTATGACAAGCCAGGTGCCCATGAGAGCATGACACTGGTCATACAATCCCCATAATAAAGAACGTATTAACATCCCCATTTGGCCAGCTCCCATGTGCTGCTAGCAAATTGCAGAATCAAAATCTGCACCTAAGTTTCTTGCCATCTTTAAACCACCATTCTGTCAACTGTCTCCTGGCTAATGATTCCTTGCTACTATAGTAGACCGGCACCTCGTGATGTTACATGGGAGGCCTCTCTGAGCAGCAGCCATCAGATTATAGAAATAAGAAAGGAATCTAAAACTAAGTCCTAAAGTCGGGTGGGTTTAGGTTTGGGTTTGAACGTATGTGTGTGCATGTCTGTGAGATAGAGAATATGGAAAAAGGTTACCGCACTTCATTTTATCTCGGTGGAAGAAGTTTAAAATAAATATCACGTGTTTAAGAAACTGGAAACACATTTGTTATTTAAAAAATAGAGAAAGCAAATAAGCATACATGCTGTAAAGATATTAATTATATTTTGGCAAAAAGTCTGAGGAAAATGAGAATTAAAAGAGAAAACACGAGAGGATGATGACAAGTGATAAAATGGTACTAAAAAGATTTTTATTAAAAAATTACCAGAAGACGATGCAGTAAGTGTGGCTCCTCCTAATGACAGCTGCTTCTGCTGCTTTCTGTTTGTGGGCAGTTTTAAATGATAGTATTTTATTTTGGAAAGTTGCTTTCAAATGCACAGATGTCAAATAAATAGGTGTTATATGATCTGATATTTAAAAAGTTCTCCATCAGCTGGGCTTCAGCACCATACCACACAGGGCCTGGATGTCCCTGTACGTCTCCTTCTATCAACCAGGAGGAAAGGCCGTCTAGACAGGATGGCAGAGAGACTTGAGCTGAGAGTGAGGGGCCCTGGGTTCCTTACCCACCTAGACTGGTGATCAGTCTTGTCACCTTTACTTCTCTAACTTTCCTCATTTAGAAAAGTGGGGCTAACAGCCATAGTCGTGAGGCCCAACAAAATAAACACGTGAGACTGTACTTTTAAAAACAGTGAGGTTCTGTGCCTATGTGGGAAGATATATAATTTGGTTCAGAGAGTTAGATGCTGTTGTGTACAAGATGCTGGTGTCCTTGGCTAAGATCTTAGGGGTTTTTTTAGGTGATTTCAACAGCTACTCAGATGCCCTAAATTTAGGAGAAATGCACTTGGGCCTAAAAGAAAACTGATGGTTTTCTAACGTACTTACTAAAACTAAAACTCTAAACACCATGTGATACTCTAGTAGGAGAGAATGGACATCTAACTCAATCACCTTGTCTCATGAAATCTGTAGGGTAGACTGGAAGAAAGCCAAGAAAGGCAACACAGCTTAATCAAGGCTGTTCATTCATGGCAGGCAAAATGCATAATGAGAACTTAAGTCCTTCTACAAATGTCCTATGATGATTATTTAATAGGACTCCACCATAAAAGAAAAGAAAGCAGGTTTCACCGGACTCATCCTTATTCTCACAAAGGTACCGACTGAACTCGAGAAAGACGAAGTTACTTGGCTAAAGTCACAAAGATGATCATGTCTAGAATCCAGGTTTTCTGGCCCCCAAACAGGGGCCCTCCCCATTGCAGCACTGCCTACCCCTTCACGCAGGGTACTGATCTCACTGCTGTCCCTCATAAGGAAATTTTACCAGTATGCTCCATAAGACATTTTCTTTCTTTTTTAACCTACCACTTAGGTATGTCTCCCCAGCCTTTTTTTTTTTTTTTTCTGTGACACAATTTACTTCTCTGAGAATGGGGCTTTCTTTGATGGTTCAGAATGATGTTCAATCTGAGAAAAACCTTAAGATTTCTGTATGAGGAAGTGATGAGGGAGGCGAGGGGAAATGGGATTTAATGTTCCACTTGAAGCAAGCTCCACAACCACGGTTCTTAAAGCATTTTAGAAGGGAAATGCTCAATCATTAGTGGGCTCAGTAAGGGCCTCAATCAGCCCTTCCGATGTGCTTATTCCTAACATAGTGGAGGTTGGCCTGAGGATGCAAACAAGAACCTGTTAGCCAGGAAGATCAGGGATTGTGAACACCCAAGCAGCGACCTCTATTCTAACGCACATCATGCTCCATTTATAAAATGGCTATTCCAGCAGGTTTTCAGCAAAATATTACTTAGATCGATCAACCAATATTTATTTAAGGCCAATGGACTCTAAGTTTACTCACCTTTAGGATCCATTCTCCAGGATTATTAATATAAAAGACACTCAAGACTGTGACACAATTGATAAATAACACATGGGAGGAAGATCAGATTTTAGGCTCAGACTTTACGTTTGAAATATGAACCGTGACAGAACCGCTTCTCAAACCATGAAACAAAAGCACAAAAATAAAATTTTAGAGCATTTTGAACATCCTGATGTGGAATGGGAGAAAAAGAACACAATCTAGTGGGGGAGGGGACAATCAGAAATAGGTCCAGCTACACAAAAGCCTCTGTCCCTTGAGGGGTGTCACTTAACCTCCACATTCTTAAGCTTCTCTTGCTAGGAAAATGGGAATCATAAATTGTGTCCTACCTGGCTCACTAAGAAGTAAAGACAAAATGAGGGAACACATGTGAAACTACATGGGACATAGTGGCACAAATGTAGATTGTTTTATAAAGGATATACAGTTGGATTAATGCTATAGCAAGCTAGATGCTGTAACATAAAAAGTAAAATACTTTCCAAAGAAACCTATTTGCCAAAGATGGGGGAAAAAAAACTGTTAAAACAACTGTAAAGCTACTTCTCAATAAGGTGATAATATTGGGAAGCACTTCTATAATCCATGCAAATTTTAAGTTGCTTGAAAAACATGCATGCCACTTTGGTGTTGGGCATTCTTTGATCAAGTAATTAAAACCGGTCTTGTAAGTCTCCTCCCTTACATATGAATTTTATTTATAATACATTACAAAACAAACTCTGAAAGAGAATAAACATTCTTACACCTTTCTAATTTTTTAAAATATCTCTATGTTTTCTTGGAAACATTATATACATAAAGTCCTTTTTTTTTCAACTATTTAATCGGAGTCTCTTTGGACTAATTGATGACTCTGATGTACAGTTTTGGAGGCTTCTTTGAGGAAAAAAAAATTCTAAATGTATTAAATTCCTAAGTATCAGTTAAGTCATGACTCGTGCTACAGAGTCTACATGTATAAGCAAACTTCGCCCTTCGGTAAAAAGTGAGATTTTAATTTATTACTCCATTTTGGCGATTTTATTTTTTTAATCGCATACTAACAGGACGTTTATGGGCAGCCTGGGTGGCTCAGTGGTTTAGCACCTGCCTTAGGCCCAGGGCGTGATCCTGGAGGCCGGGATCGAGTCCCACGTTGGGTTCCCTGCACAGGGCCTGCTTCTCCCTCTGCCTGTGTCTCTGCCTCTCTCTCTCTCTCTCTGTGTGTGTGTGTGTGTCTCATGAATAAATAAATAAAATCTTCATGAATAAATAAATAAAATCTTAAAAAAAAAAAAAGGACTTTTACTTCTTCAGCGTAATGAGACTGATCACTATCCTGCATTCTTGGACATGCAATTACGTATCCCATGCTCATGATACTTTTTGTTAGCACAATGCTTTAGAGTCTCCCAAAAAAACTTTTGCAGGAGGGACCCCCTCCCACCCCAGCCCCATCCCCCCACCCCCATGCAGGATGGACCCCCTCCCACCCCAACACCAACCCCCACCCCCCGGGGTGAAGCAGGCAGGCACAGATCTGCTGACATTGTTAGGAACCAGCGAGAACCTGGGCTTCGGCTCCCGCATCGGGGCTCTAACCACCCAGGGGCACTTCTCCTCGCTCTGCTCCGTGTTAAAGACCCAGCCACAAAAGGCCGCTGGCAGCCACGGCGCGGGTCTCTACGGCGTGGGGCGCCCGCGCGGGTCTCTAAGCTGTGGCAGGTGGTCCCTGCGCAGGGCGCGGGTCTCTAAGCTGTGGCAGGTGGTCCCTGCGCAGACCTCGGGGGCAGGGCGGGGCGGGGCGGGGGCGCTTACCGTCCAGGTGGCCGACTTGGCGGTGCTGGACTGCTGGAAGGACACGTCGAAGCTGTGCGGGCCCGGGTAGTCGGTGTTGGAGGGGATGGCGGGGGACGGGGACAGCGCGTCGAAGGTGGAGCTGGGCTGCGCGTAGGGCGACGGTGCCGTGACGCTGTTCTGCGCGTGGTCTGTGTTGTAGGGGCTGGTGGACGAGGAGCCGTTCTGAATCTGCTGGTCCATGCTGTTCAGGAGCCCCAGGTTCGTGTACTGTGGCTGCGGGACGCCCAGAAACCCCAGTGTTAGCTGTTTCAAGCGGCAGGCCATGGCTCCGAAAAGGCATCGCTTCGGGCGCGCATTCTACAGAAATGCACCTTGGGCCTCTGAGACCTCACAGCCCGAGCCAAACGACCGCTTCGTCATAGGGAGGACCAAGGGACGTCTGAGGCCTGTGTGTGTTTCGTCAGGACCTGGCACAGGTCACACGGGGTTTTGTGCAGCCTTTGGAGACTGTGGTCCCCTGAGGAGCGACTGAGAGGAGAAGCACACAGTGATGCTGTGGAAGCGTTGCATGGTATCAGACAGTGGCCACGTGCACGGGAGCAAAGCATAGGGCAGAGCCTTGGGATCACTACTCATGAAACTGATGTAACATTGAATGTCCACTATATTTAAATTTAAAAATAAAGTAAAATATGCATTTATTAGTAAACTGGGCAACAATGTTCAGGGCTCAGTAGCTCTATAGAAGGTCTTTAAGGGGCACCTGGGTGGCTGAGCGGTTGGGCATCTGCCTTTGGCTCAAATCGTGATCCCAGGGTCCTGGGATGGAGTCCCACACCGGGCTCCCCGGAGGGAGTCTGCTTCTCCCTCTGCCTGTGTCTCTGCCTCTCTCTGTGTGTCTCTCATGAATAAATAAAATCTTAAAAAAAAAAAAAAGGTATTTAAAATAAATAAATACCACCTCCTATTTCTTTGTATTTTCCCCCTCCTGCCATAGTATTTAGAATGAGAAAGACCACTGGATGGTATGTTCTAAAGGGGATTTGAAGCATCAAATAATTGTATATGGAGCAAAATCAGATGTCCTCCAAATATCCTTGTAGACTTACACTCTAAATTCTGCCCCAGGGTAACAAGAATGCTTCCACCCCCACCCCACAAGGACCCACTTCTTCGAGACTGGAGAAGCACACAGGTAGCAAGGTTAGGGAAAGCCATCTAGATATCTTTAAATGTAGCATGCTAGTATGTCATCCAAACACAGCCTAATTTTTTATCCATTCTTTCATTTTCTTTGTAGCAGTTTATTCTTTGCCAGCATAGAATATGTGGAAGAGGAATCCCATCTCATTATGATTAACATTCTATATTTGATACAATTCAGAAGTGTATTAGCTCATGTAGCTCCTCTGCCAGATGCTCTTATGTCTTTTGTGCCAACAAGCACAGAGTAGGCACTAGATACGATGTGTATGGAAAGAATGAGTTAACTTGTCATTTAATACACACACACACACACACACACACACACACAAATGTATTACTATCAGAGAGCAGGAGTGATTTACTCAAGTACCAGCTAATAAGCAAAGAGTGGGAATTCTGAAACCAAATCTTCTGACTCTGATGGAGTCCAGGGCCCTGCCCAACACCAGCACACCTGTCAGCCCGATGAGATAATTCGAAGCATTCCTAAAGTGGACGCAAATGGGACAGTTTCCAGAAGTGGCACCCACTGTATGGTCCAGTTTTCCCCGTGTAAACACTTCTGACCCACGTCAATCTCATTGTCTCTTCAAGCCCAGGAAGGGGGAACAAAGTAAAAGCAAGAAGAGAAAAAGCAGTCTTGTTGATACAGATTTTATAAAGGAAATGAGGAGTCAGGTGCTTCCGTTGAGGTAGCACTTGCAGAGTCCCGACCAAGTCAAGTGATGGAGAAGAACAAGCAAGCTCACAAAGAAATAGAAGGTGGACGAAAATCTTAACGACACTGAATTATTCGACTAAACTTTAGGTATTTCCCACAGGGAGGCGAAAGGACGAACTCGGCCATTCCATTCAGTCCAGAGAGCATCTGGCTAAATGTTACAGGCCGCATGCCCATCCCAGGACATTTATACATTCGCATTCCACTGCTGAATGCCACGTCCCCATTTGCTCTTCAAATAACTATTAATCTCTTTACACTTCTCCCCCTGCTGACAAGAGCAGCTGTTTGTCTTGCCTTCTCTCTCCTCTGACTTCTGCAGCTCCTACTCCTGTCCTCTGGTCCAGCTTCAATTTGTACTCTTTTAACAGGTGAGGCCAAAACTGCAGGTGACACAACTAGGGGAGAAGCGAACAACATAGGAGCCCCCACCCCTTGCCCCAGTGTCCACACTCCCAACCCCAGCTGAACTCAAGTCTGGAGGCATGCAGGCCAGCAGCAGGGGCCTAGGAATGGGATTGCAAAGATATTATTTGTGTTCAAGTTAAGGGTCAGCATGCAAAGCACTCCTGTACGTCCTGTAGGAATCAGATAATGCTCATAGAGGCACGTGCTTCCCTACAGCACTACAATTAGGGAAGCAGTCGGCCCTGACAGAAAGGACAAAGAAACCCGCCGAGCACTTTCTCACAGGCAGTAAAATGCCTGTTGAGCCACCCCTTTCCTCCTCCTTCCAGCTACACAGAATGGAACTTTGGCTAATTGTGGGCTTGGATGAGAACAAAGAAACATAGCCCTTTGAATTTTTTTTTCAATATATGTAAAGAGAAAAGTTTGGGGTCCAGCTTTAAAAGCCAGTGAGCAAACACTCAGTGCTTCTCGAAGGACTTAAGAGAAATAGAGAATGCATTTACTTGGGAAGCACAAAGGAGACCCCTGGTGTAGCTGGAGAACTGAACATATCAGGTGGTACTAAAAAAGCAGAAACCATATTCCCAGTCATTTCATAGCGCTGTAGGTGCTGATGGCAAAGCTTTTAAATGCCAGCATTTTTAATTCTATACAGTTCAGGGGAAATATTTTACTTAATAACAACAGAGTGTGCTTCCAATGCTAATGCCTCCACTTACGCATCGGAATTCTCAGCTTTAGACACAGGGCTGCTTACTATCCAAGACAAAAGTGGGAAAACACATTTCAATTCAAACTTTTTTCGAATTTTACTTTAAGGAAACATATGTCAAGTAGTGTGCTCAATTGTCTTTCAAAACCATTTAAAAGCATAAAACCAACACTACTTGCTTTTAATTTGCCTAGAAGACAAAGTAGGAATTGCATGATTGGGAATCTACTTGGATACTTTGCAGACCTTTATTAAAAATCAGTGTCATAAATTTGCCATAAGAAAGAGTACTTTTGAGGTTAATTTAAGGAGCATTCAGTTAACAACAGCAACAGTTTCTTATTTGCCTCTTTGATTTGACAAGAGAGTGGACATGTCCACAAAGTGGGATTGGAGGCTGAGGGCAGATTGACATAGCCAAGAAGATAAACGCTATGTAGGCAGGACCAGCAAAATAATTTGTGTGACCCATTACAAAATGAAAATGCAGGGCCTCTGGGTTGTAGATTATTGTTTCAAAATGGTGATAGCAAAACATAAAAAAAAAAATAAAAAGAACCGGAACCCATTGCAACTACACACTTTTGTATGTATGTATGGAGTTAGCTCTGTATCAGGTTAATGAGGATAAAATTCATTTTCCACCGAAGTGAAGCTGGTGGGGTAAAGGAAGTAATGCCTGTGCCCCTTCTTTACTGTAATTCCATAAACA
>NW_027325871.1:0-32168 GCF_048418805.1 Vulpes vulpes
GAATCGAAAAAATTCGAATAGAAAAGAAACGAATTGAATCGAATCGAAAAAAATCAAATCGAATAGAAAATAATCAAATCGAAACGAAAATAATCAATTGAAATGAAAATAATCGAATCGAAACCAAAATATTCAAATCCACATGAAAATAATTGATCGAATCGAAAATAATCAAGTCGAATAGAAAATAATCGAATCGAAATGAAAATAATCAATCGAAACGAAAATCGAATCAAATTAAAAATAATCAAATCGAAACGAATATAATCTAATTGAATAGAAAATAATCAAATCGAAACGAAAATAACCGAATCGAAATTAAAATAATTGAATCGAAACGAAAATAAATAATCAAAACGACAATGATCGAATTGAAACGAAAAAAAAATCAAATTGAAACACAAAAATAATCGAATCGAAAAGAAAAAAATCCAATCGAATAGCATCGAATCGAAAAAATCGATTCGAATTGAATCGAAAATATCGAATCGAAACGAAAATAAATGAATCAAAACAATAATGATTGAATCGAAACGAAAATAAATGAATCGAAACGAAAAAATCATGTAGAAGCGAAAAAAATCAAATCAAAAATAATCAAATCGAAAATAATCAAATAGAAATGAAAATAATCGAATCGAGATGAGAAAAGTCAAATCGAAATGAAAATAATCGAATCGAAACGAAAATAATCGAATCGAAAAGAAAATAAACGGATCGAATCGAAAAAATTCGAATTGAAAAGAAACGAATTGAATCGACATGAAAATAATCGAATCGGATAGAAAATAATCGAATCGAAACGTAAAAATTCGAATCGAAAAGAAACGAATTAAATCGACATGAAAATAATCAAATCGAATAGAAAATAATCGAATCGAAACAAAAATAATGAATCGAAACGAGAAAAATCGAATTGAAAAGAAAATAATCGAATCGAATCGAAAAAATTCGAATACAAAAGAAACAAATTGAATCGACATGAAAATAATCGAATCGAATAGAAAATAATCGAATCAAAACGAAAATAATCAATCGATACAAAAATAATCGAATTGAAACCAAAATAATCAAATCCACATGAAAATAATCGAATCGAATCAAAAATAATCAAATCGAAACTAAAATAATCGAATCGAATCGAAAATAATCAAATTGAATAGGAAATAATCGAATCGAAATGAAAAAAATCAAGTAGAAGCGAAAATAATCGAGTTGAAACCAAAATAATTAAATCGACATGAAAATAATCGAATCGAAATAATAAAATAGAAACGAAAATAATCGAGTCGCAACCAAAATAATCGAATCGACATGAAAATAATCGAATCGAAACGAAAATAATCGGATGGAATAAAAAGAATAGAATCTAAACAAAAATAATCAAATCGAAATAAAAAAAAGGAATCGAATCGAATCTAAGAAAATCAAATCTCATCGAATCAATAGAAACCGAATGGAATGGAATCGAATCGAATCGAAAAAAATCGAATCGAAATGAAAATAATCGAATCGAAATGAAGATAATCGAGTTGAATAAAAACATAATCGAAACGAAAATAATCGAATCGAAACAAAAAATCGCATCAAAACGAAAATAATCGAAACCAAAATAATCACACAACATGAAAATAATCGAATTGAATCGAAAATAATCACATCGAAACGAAAATAATCAGATAGAATCAAAAGTAATCAAATTGAAACCAAAATAATCGAATCAAATCAACAATAATCGAGTCGAATTGAAAATAATCGAATCGAAATGAAAATAATCGAATCGAATCGAAAATAATTGAATCGAAATGTAAATAATCAAATCGAAGTGAAAATAAACGAATCGATTTAAAAATTCGAATTGAAACGAAAATAATCGAATCGAATCAAAAACAATCGAGTTGAAACGAAAATAATTGAGTTGAAACAAAAATAATCCAATCGAAATGAAAATCGAATCAAAACGAAAATAATCGAATGGAATAAAAAGAATACAGTCAAAAGAAAAATAATCAAATCGAAATGAAAAAAATGGAATGGAATCGAATCGAATTGAAGAAAATCAAATCGCATCGAATTGATAAATATCGAATGGAATGGAATTGAATCGAAACGAAAATAATCGAATCAAAACGAAGATAATCGAATCGAATAAAAACATAATCGAAACGAAAATAATCAATCGAAATGAAAATCAAATCGAAGCCAAAATAATCAAATCCACATGAAAAAAATCAAATCGAATCGAAAATAATCAAATCGAAACTAAAATCATATCGACATGAAAAAAATCAAATCGAATTGAAAATAATCAAATCGAAACTAAAATCAAATTGACATGAAAAAAATCAAATCGAATCAAAAATAATCAAATCGAAACAAAAATAATCAAATTGAATCAAAAATAATCAAATCGAATCGAAAATAATCAATCGAAACGAAAATAATAGAAACGAAACCAAAATAATCAAATCGACATGAAAATAATGGAATCGAATCGAAAGTAATCAAATAGTAACTAAAATAATCGAATAGAATAGAAAATGATGAAATCGAAACGAAAATAATCAATCGAAATGAAAATCAAATCGAAAACAAAATAATCAAATCGACGTGAAAAAAATCAAATCGAATAGAAAATAATCGAATCAAAACAAAAATAATGAATCAAAACGAGAAAAATCGAATCGAAAAGAAAATAATCGGATCGAATCGAAAAAATTCGATTTGAAAAGAAACGAATTGAATCGACATGAAAATAATCGAATCGAATAGAAAATAATCGAATTGAAACGAAAATAATCAAATAGAAATGAAAATAATCGAATCGAAAAGAAACAAATTGAATTGAATCGAAAAAAATCAAATCGAATTGAAAATAATCAAATCGAAATGAGAAAAATCGAATCGAATCAAAAATAATTGAATCGAATCTAAAATAAACAAAGCTAACTGAAAATAAATCGAATCGAAAAAATTCGAATAGAAAAGAAACGAATTGAATCGACATGAAAATAATCGAATCAAATAGAAAATAATCAAATCGAAACGAAGATAATCAATCGATACAAAAATAATCGAATCGAAACCAAAATAATCAAATCCACATGAAAATAATCGAATCGAATCGAAAATAATCAAATCGAAACTAAAATAATCGAATCGAATCGAAAATAATCAAATTGAATAGGAAATAATCGAATCGAAATGAAAAAAATCAAGTAGAAGCGAAAATAATCGAGTTGAAGCCAAAATAATTAAATCAACATGAAAATAATCGAATCGAAATAATAAAATAGAAACGAAAATAATCGAATCAAATCGATAATAACCGAATCGAAATGAAAATTATCGAGTCGCAACCAAAATAATCGAATCGACATGAAAATAATCGAATCGAAATGAAAATAATCGAATGGAATAAAAAGAATAGAATCTAAACAAAAATAATCAAATCGAAATGAAAAAAATGGAATCGAATCGAATCCAATCTAAGAAAATCAAATCACATCGAATCGATAGAAATCGAATGGAATGGAATCAAAACGAATCGAAAAAAATCGAATCGAAACGAAAATAATCGAATTGAAATGAAGATAATCGAATCGAATCGAAAATAATTGAATCGAAACGTAAATAAATCGAAGTGAAAATAAACGAATCGATTTAAAAATTCGAATTGAAACGAAAATAATCGAATCGAATCAAAAACAATCGAGTTGAAACGAAAATAATTGAGTTGAAACAAAAATAATCCAATCGAAATGAAAATCGAATCAAAACGAAAATAATCGAATGGAATAAAAAGAATACAGTCAAAAGAAAAATAATCAAATCGAAATGAAAAAAATGGAATGGAATCGAATCGAATTGAAGAAAATCAAATCGCATCGAATCGATAAATATCGAATGGAATGGAATTGAATCGAAACGAAAATAATCGAATCAAAACGAAGATAATCGAATCGAATAAAAACATAATCGAAACGAAAATAAGCGAATCGAAACGAAAAAAATCGCATCAAAACGAAAATAATCGAATCGAAACCAAAATAATCAATCAAAATGAAAATAATCGAATCGAATCGAAAATAATCACATCAAAACGAAAATAAACGAATCGAATCAAAAAATTCGAATCGAAAAGAAACGAATTGAATCGAATCGAAAAAAATCAAATCGAATAGAAAATAATCGAATTGAAATGAAAAAAATCAAGTAGAAGCGAAAATAATCTAATCGAAACCAAAATAATTAAATGGAAATGAAAATAACCGAATCGAATCGAAAATAATCAAATCGAATCGAAAATAATCAAATCGAATCGGAAATAATGGAATCGAAACCAAAATAATCAAATCGATATGAAAATAATCGAATCGAAAATAATCAAATCGAAACCAAAATAATCGAATCGAAATGAAAAAAATCAAGTAGAAGCGAAAATAATTAAATCGAATCGAGAATAATCTAATCGAAATAAAAATAATCAAATCGAAACGAAAATAATCAAATAGAAACGAAAATAATTGAATCAAAAAGAAGCGAATTGAATTGAATCGAAAAAAATCAAATCGAATCGAAAATAATCAAATCAAAATGAGAAAAATCAAATCGAATCAAAAATAATTTAATCGAATCTAAAACAAATCTAACTGAAAATAATCAAATTGAATCGAAAAAATTCGAAAAGAAACGAATTGAATCGAATCGAAAAAAATCAAATCGAATAGAAAATAATCAAATCGAAACGAAAATAATCAATTGAAATGAAAATAATCGAATCGAAACCAAAATATTCAAATCCACATGAAAATAATTGATCGAATCGAAAATAATCAAGTCGAATAGAAAATAATCGAATCGAAATGAAAATAATCAATCGAAACGAAAATCGAATCAAATTAAAAATAATCAAATCGAAACGAATATAATCTAATTGAATAGAAAATAATCAAATCGAAACGAAAATAACCGAATCGAAATTAAAATAATTGAATCGAAACGAAAATAAATAATCAAAACGACAATGATCGAATTGAAACGAAAAAAAATCAAATTGAAACACAAAAATAATCGAATCGAAAAGAAAAAAATCCAATCGAATAGCATCGAATCGAAAAAATCGATTCGAATTGAATCGAAAATATCGAATCGAAACGAAAATAAATGAATCAAAACAATAATGATTGAATCGAAACGAAAATAAATGAATCGAAACGAAAAAATCATGTAGAAGCGAAAAAAATCAAATCAAAAATAATCAAATCGAAAATAATCAAATAGAAATGAAAATAATCGAATCGAGATGAGAAAAGTCAAATCGAAATGAAAATAATCGAATCGAAACGAAAATAATCGAATCGAAAAGAAAATAAACGGATCGAATCGAAAAAATTCGAATTGAAAAGAAACGAATTGAATCGACATGAAAATAATCGAATCGGATAGAAAATAATCGAATCGAAACGTAAAAATTCGAATCGAAAAGAAACAAATTAAATCGACATGAAAATAATCAAATCGAATAGAAAATAATCGAATCGAAACAAAAAAAATGAATCGAAACGAGAAAAATCGAATCGAAAAGAAAATAATCGAATCGAATCGAAAAAATTCGAATACAAAAGAAACAAATTGAATCGACATGAAAATAATCGAATCGAATAGAAAATAATCGAATCAAAACGAAAATAATCAATCGATACAAAAATAATCGAATTGAAACCAAAATAATCAAATCCACATGAAAATAATCGAATCGAATCAAAAATAATCAAATCGAAACTAAAATAATCAAATCGAATCGAAAATAATCAAATTGAATAGGAAATAATCGAATCGAAATGAAAAAAATCAAGTAGAAGCGAAAATAATCGAGTTGAAACCAAAATAATTAAATCGACATGAAAATAATCGAATCGAAATAATAAAATAGAAACGAAAATAATCGAGTCGCAACCAAAATAATCGAATCGACATGAAAATAATCGAATCGAAACGAAAATAATCGGATGGAATAAAAAGAATAGAATCTAAACAAAAATAATCAAATCGAAATAAAAAAAAGGAATCGAATCGAATCTAAGAAAATCAAATCTCATCGAATCAATAGAAACCGAATGGAATGGAATCGAATCGAATCGAAAAAAATCGAATCGAAATGAAAATAATCGAATCGAAATGAAGATAATCGAGTTGAATAAAAACATAATCGAAACGAAAATAATCGAATCGAAACAAAAAATCGCATCAAAACGAAAATAATCGAAACCAAAATAATCACACAACATGAAAATAATCGAATTGAATCGAAAATAATCACATCGAAACGAAAATAATCAGATAGAATCAAAAGTAATCAAATTGAAACCAAAATAATCGAATCAAATCAACAATAATCGAGTCGAATCGAGAATAATCGAATCGAAATGAAAATAATCGAATCAAAACGAAGATAATCGAATTGAATAAAAACATAATCGAAACGAAAATAAGCGAATCGAAACGAAAAAAATCGCATCAAAACGAAAATAATCGAATCGAAACCAAAATAATCAATCAAAATGAAAATAATCGAATCGAATCGAAAATAATCACATCAAAACGAAAATAAACGAATCGAATCAAAAAATTCGAATCGAAAAGAAACGAATTGAATCGAATCGAAAAAAATCAAATCGAATAGAAAATAATCGAATTGAAATGAAAAAAATCAAGTAGAAGCGAAAATAATCTAATCGAAACCAAAATAATTAAATGGAAATGAAAATAACCGAATCGAATCGAAAATAATCAAATCGAATCGAAAATAATCAAATCGAATCGGAAATAATGGAATCGAAACCAAAATAATCAAATCGATATGAAAATAATCGAATCGAAAATAATCAAATCGAAACCAAAATAATCGAATCGAAATGAAAAAAATCAAGTAGAAGCGAAAATAATTAAATCGAATCGAAAATAATCTAATCGAAATAAAAATAATCAAATCGAAACGAAAATAATCAAATAGAAACGAAAATAATTGAATCAAAAAGAAGCGAATTGAATTGAATCGAAAAAAATCAAATCGAATCGAAAATAATCAAATCGAAATGAGAAAAATCGAATCGAATCAAAAATAATTGAATCGAATCTAAAATAAACAAATCTAACTGAAAATAATCAAATCGAATCGAAAAAATTCGAATAGAAAAGAAACGAATTGAATCGACATGAAAATAATCGAATCAAATAGAAAATAATCAAATCGAAACGAAGATAATCAATCGATACAAAAATAATCGAATCGAAACCAAAATAATCAAATCCACATGAAAATAATCGAATCGAATCGAAAATAATCAAATCGAAACTAAAATAATCGAATCGAATCGAAAATAATCAAATTGAATAGGAAATAATCGAATCGAAATGAAAAAAATCAAGTAGAAGCGAAAAAAATAATCGAGTTGAAACCAAAATAATTAAATCGACATGAAAATAATCGAATCGAAATAATAAAATAGAAACGAAAATAATCGAGTCGCAACCAAAATAATCGAATCGACATGAAAATAATCGAATCGAAACGAAAATAATCGGATGGAATAAAAAGAATAGAATCTAAACAAAAATAATCAAATCGAAATAAAAAAAAGGAATCGAATCGAATCTAAGAAAATCAAATCTCATCGAATCAATAGAAACCGAATGGAATGGAATCGAATCGAATCGAAAAAAATCGAATCGAAATGAAAATAATCGAATCGAAATGAAGATAATCGAGTTGAATAAAAACATAATCGAAACGAAAATAATCGAATCGAAACAAAAAATCGCATCAAAACGAAAATAATCGAAACCAAAATAATCACACAACATGAAAATAATCGAATTGAATCGAAAATAATCACATCGAAACGAAAATAATCAGATAGAATCAAAAGTAATCAAATTGAAACCAAAATAATCGAATCAAATCAACAATAATCGAGTCGAATCGAGAATAATCGAATCGAAATGAAAATAATCGAATCAAAACGAAGATAATCGAATTGAATAAAAACATAATCGAAACGAAAATAAGCGAATCGAAACGAAAAAAATCGCATCAAAACGAAAATAATCGAATCGAAACCAAAATAATCAATCAAAATGAAAATAATCGAATCGAATCGAAAATAATCACATCAAAACGAAAATAAACGAATCGAATCAAAAAATTCGAATCGAAAAGAAACGAATTGAATCGAATCGAAAAAAATCAAATCGAATAGAAAATAATCGAATTGAAATGAAAAAAATCAAGTAGAAGCGAAAATAATCTAATCGAAACCAAAATAATTAAATGGAAATGAAAATAACCGAATCGAATCGAAAATAATCAAATCGAATCGAAAATAATCAAATCGAATCGGAAATAATGGAATCGAAACCAAAATAATCAAATCGATATGAAAATAATCGAATCGAAAATAATCAAATCGAAACCAAAATAATCGAATCGAAATGAAAAAAATCAAGTAGAAGCGAAAATAATTAAATCGAATCGAAAATAATCTAATCGAAATAAAAATAATCAAATCGAAACGAAAATAATCAAATAGAAACGAAAATAATTGAATCAAAAAGAAGCGAATTGAATTGAATCGAAAAAAATCAAATCGAATCGAAAATAATCAAATCGAAATGAGAAAAATCGAATCGAATCAAAAATAATTGAATCGAATCTAAAATAAACAAATCTAACTGAAAATAATCAAATCGAATCGAAAAAATTCGAATAGAAAAGAAACGAATTGAATCGACATGAAAATAATCGAATCAAATAGAAAATAATCAAATCGAAACGAAGATAATCAATCGATACAAAAATAATCGAATCGAAACCAAAATAATCAAATCCACATGAAAATAATCGAATCGAATCGAAAATAATCAAATCGAAACTAAAATAATCGAATCGAATCGAAAATAATCAAATTGAATAGGAAATAATCGAATCGAAATGAAAAAAATCAAGTAGAAGCGAAAAAAATAATCGAGTTGAAACCAAAATAATTAAATCGACATGAAAATAATCGAATCGAAATAATAAAATAGAAACGAAAATAATCGAATCAAATCGATAATAACCGAATCGAAATGAAAATTATCGAGTCGCAACCAAAATAATCGAATCGACATGAAAATAATCGAATCGAAATGAAAATAATCGAATGGAATAAAAAGAATAGAATCTAAACAAAAATAATCAAATCGAAATGAAAAAAATGGAATCGAATCGAATCCAATCTAAGAAAATCAAATCACATCGAATCGATAGAAATCGAATGGAATGGAATCAAATCGAATCGAAAAAAATCGAATCGAAACGAAAATAATCGAATCGAAATGAAGATAATCGAATCGAATCGAAAATAATTGAATCGAAACGTAAATAATCAAATCGAAGTGAAAATAAACGAATCGATTTAAAAATTCGAATTGAAACGAAAATAATCGAATCGAATCAAAAACAATCGAGTTGAAACGAAAATAATTGAGTTGAAACAAAAATAATCCAATCGAAATGAAAATCGAATCAAAACGAAAATAATCGAATGGAATAAAAAGAATACAGTCAAAAGAAAAATAATCAAATCGAAATGAAAAAAATGGAATGGAATCGAATCGAATTGAAGAAAATCAAATCGCATCGAATTGATAAATATCGAATGGAATGGAATTGAATCGAAACGAAAATAATCGAATCAAAACGAAGATAATCGAATCGAATAAAAACATAATCGAAACGAAAATAAGCGAATCGAAACGAAAAAAATCGCATCAAAACGAAAATAATCGAATCGAAACCAAAATAATCAATCAAAATGAAAATAATCGAATCGAATCGAAAATAATCACATCAAAACGAAAATAAACGAATCGAATCAAAAAATTCGAATCGAAAAGAAACGAATTGAATCGAATCGAAAAAAATCAAATCGAATAGAAAATAATCGAATTGAAATGAAAAAAATCAAGTAGAAGCGAAAATAATCTAATCGAAACCAAAATAATTAAATGGAAATGAAAATAACCGAATCGAATCGAAAATAATCAAATCGAATCGAAAATAATCAAATCGAATCGGAAATAATCGAATCGAAACCAAAATAATCGAATCCAAATGAAAAAAATCAAGTAGAAGCGAAAATAATTAAATCGAATCGAAAATAATCTAATCGAAATAAAAATAATCAAATCGAAACGAAAATAATCAAATAGAAACGAAAATAATTGAATCAAAAAGAAGCGAATTGAATTGAATCGAAAAGAATCAAATCGAATCTAAAATAATCAAATCGAAATGAGAAAAATCAAATCGAATCAAAAATAATTGAATCGAATCTAAAACAAATCTAACTGAAAATAATCAAATTGAATCGAAAAAATTCGAATAGAAAAGAAACGAATTGAATCGAATCGAAAAAAATCAAATCGAATAGAAAATAATCAAATCGAAACGAAAATAATCAATTGAAATGAAAATAATCGAATCGAAACCAAAATATTCAAATCCACATGAAAATAATTGATCGAATCGAAAATAATCAAGTCGAATAGAAAATAATCGAATCGAAATGAAAATAATCAATCGAAACGAAAATCGAATCAAATTAAAAATAATCAAATCGAAACGAATATAATCTAATTGAATAGAAAATAATCAAATCGAAACGAAAATAACCGAATCGAAATTAAAATAATTGAATCGAAACGAAAATAAATAATCAAAACGACAATGATCGAATTGAAACGAAAAAAATCAAATTGAAACACAAAAATAATCGAATCGAAAAGAAAAAAATCCAATCGAATAGCATCGAATCGAAAAAATCGATTCGAATTGAATCGAAAATATCAAATCGAAACGAAAATAAATGAATCAAAACAATAATGATTGAATCGAAACGAAAATAAATGAATCGAAACGAAAAAATCATGTAGAAGCGAAAAAAATCAAATCAAAAATAATCAAATCGAAAATAATCAAATAGAAATGAAAATAATCGAATCGAGATGAGAAAAGTCAAATCGAAATGAAAATAATTGAATCGAAACGAAAATAATCGAATCGAAAAGAAAATAAACGGATCGAATCGAAAAAATTCGAATTGAAAAGAAACGAATTGAATCGACATGAAAATAATCGAATCGGATAGAAAATAATCGAATCGAAACGTAAAAATTCGAATCGAAAAGAAACGAATTAAATCGACATGAAAATAATCAAATCGAATAGAAAATAATCGAATCGAAACAAAAATAATGAATCGAAACGAGAAAAATCGAATTGAAAAGAAAATAATCGAATCGAATCGAAAAAATTCGAATACAAAAGAAACAAATTGAATCGACATGAAAATAATCGAATCGAATAGAAAATAATCGAATCAAAACGAAAATAATCAATCGATACAAAAATAATCGAATTGAAACCAAAATAATCAAATCCACATGAAAATAATCGAATCGAATCGAAAATAATCAAATCGAAACTAAAATAATCAAATCGAATTGAAAATAATCAAATTGAATAGGAAATAATCGAATCGAAATGAAAAAAATCAAGTAGAAGCGAAAATAATCGAGTTGAAACCAAAATAATTAAATCGACATGAAAATAATCGAATCGAAATAATAAAATAGAAACGAAAATAATCGAGTCGCAACCAAAATAATCGAATCGACATGAAAATAATCGAATCGAAACGAAAATAATCGGATGGAATAAAAAGAATAGAATCTAAACAAAAATAATCAAATCGAAATAAAAAAAAGGAATCGAATCGAATCTAAGAAAATCAAATCTCATCGAATCAATAGAAACCGAATGGAATGGAATCGAATCGAATCGAAAAAAATCGAATCGAAATGAAAATAATCGAATCGAAATGAAGATAATCGAGTTGAATAAAAACATAATCGAAACGAAAATAATCGAATCGAAACAAAAAATCGCATCAAAACGAAAATAATCGAAACCAAAATAATCACACAACATGAAAATAATCGAATTGAATCGAAAATAATCACATCGAAACGAAAATAATCAGATAGAATCAAAAGTAATCAAATTGAAACCAAAATAATCGAATCAAATCAACAATAATCGAGTCGAATCGAAAATAATCGAATCGAAATGAAAATAATCGAATCGAATCGAAAATAATTGAATCGAAATGTAAATAATCAAATCGAAGTGAAAATAAACGAATCGATTTAAAAATTCGAATTGAAACGGAAATAATCGAATCGAATCAAAAACAATCGAGTTGAAACGAAAATAATTGAGTTGAAACAAAAATAATCCAATCGAAATGAAAATCGAATCAAAACGAAAATAATCGAATGGAATAAAAAGAATACAGTCAAAAGAAAAATAATCAAATCGAAATGAAAAAAATGGAATGGAATCGAATCGAATTGAAGAAAATCAAATCGCATCGAATCGATAAATATCGAATGGAATGGAATTGAATCGAAACGAAAATAATCGAATCAAAACGAAGATAATCGAATCGAATAAAAACATAATCGAAACGAAAATAAGCGAATCGAAACGAAAAAAATCGCATCAAAACGAAAATAATCGAATCGAAACCAAAATAATCAATCAAAATGAAAATAATCGAATCGAATCGAAAATAATCACATCAAAACGAAAATAAACGAATCGAATCAAAAAATTCGAATCGAAAAGAAACGAATTGAATCGAATCGAAAAAAATCAAATCGAATAGAAAATAATCGAATTGAAATGAAAAAAATCAAGTAGAAGCGAAAATAATCTAATCGAAACCAAAATAATTAAATGGAAATGAAAATAACCGAATCGAATAGAAAATAATCAAATCGAATCGAAAATAATCAAATCGAATCGGAAATAATCGAATCGAAACCAAAATAATCGAATCGAAATGAAAAAAATCAAGTAGAAGCGAAAATAATTAAATCGAATCGAAAATAATCTAATCGAAATAAAAATAATCAAATCGAAACGAAAATAATCAAATAGAAAGGAAAATAATTGAATCAAAAAGAAGCGAATTGAATTGAATCGAAAAGAATCAAATCGAATCGAAAATAATCAAATCGAAATGAGAAAAATCAAATCGAATCAAAAATAATTGAATCGAATCTAATACAAATCTAACTGAAAATAATCAAATTGAATCGAAAAAATTCGAATAGAAAAGAAACGAATTGAATCGAATCGAAAAAAATCAAATCGAATAGAAAATAATCAAATCGAAACGAAAATAATCAATTGAAATGAAAATAATCGAATCGAAACCAAAATATTCAAATCCACATGAAAATAATTGATCTAATCGAAAATAATCAAGTCGAATAGAAAATAATCGAATCAAAATGAAAATAATCAATCGAAACGAAAATCGAATCAAATTAAAAATAATCAAATCGAAACGAATATAATCTAATTGAATAGAAAATAATCAAATCGAAACGAAAATAACCGAATCGAAATTAAAATAATTGAATCGAAACGAAAATAAATAATCAAAACGACAATGATCGAATTGAAACGAAAAAAAATCAAATTGAAACACAAAAATAATCGAATCGAAAAGAAAAAAATCCAATCGAATAGCATTGAATCGAAAAAATCGATTCGAATTGAATCGAAAATATCGAATCGAAACGAAAATAAATGAATCAAAACAATAATGGAATGAATCGAAACGAAAATAAATGAATCGAAACGAAAAAATCATGTAGAAGCGAAAAAAATCAAATCAAAAATAATCAAATCGAAAATAATCAAATAGAAATGAAAATAATCGAATCGAGATGAGAAAAGTCAAATCGAAATGAAAATAATCGAATCGAAACGAAAATAATCGAATCGAAAAGAAAATAAACGGATCGAATCGAAAAAATTCGAATTGAAAAGAAACGAATTGAATCGACATGAAAATAATCGAATCGGATAGAAAATAATCGAATCGAAACGTAAAAATTCGAATCGAAAAGAAACGAATTAAATCGACATGAAAATAATCAAATCGAATAGAAAATAATCGAATCGAAACAAAAATAATGAATCGAAACGAGAAAAATCGAATTGAAAAGAAAATAATCGAATCGAATCGAAAAAATTCGAATACAAAAGAAACAAATTGAATCGACATGAAAATAATCGAATCGAATAGAAAATAATCGAATCAAAACGAAAATAATCAATCGATACAAAAATAATCGAATTGAAACCAAAATAATCAAATCCACATGAAAATAATCGAATCGAATCAAAAATAATCAAATCGAAACTAAAATAATCGAATCGAATCGAAAATAATCAAATTGAATAGGAAATAATCGAATCGAAATGAAAAAAATCAAGTAGAAGCGAAAATAATCGAGTTGAAACCAAAATAATTAAATCGACATGAAAATAATCGAATCGAAATAATAAAATAGAAACGAAAATAATCGAGTCGCAACCAAAATAATCGAATCGACATGAAAATAATCGAATCGAAACGAAAATAATCGGATGGAATAAAAAGAATAGAATCTAAACAAAAATAATCAAATCGAAATAAAAAAAAGGAATCGAATCGAATCTAAGAAAATCAAATCTCATCGAATCAATAGAAACCGAATGGAATGGAATCGAATCGAATCGAAAAAAATCGAATCGAAATGAAAATAATCGAATCGAAATGAAGATAATCGAGTTGAATAAAAACATAATCGAAACGAAAATAATCGAATCGAAACAAAAAATCGCATCAAAACGAAAATAATCGAAACCAAAATAATCACACAACATGAAAATAATCGAATTGAATCGAAAATAATCACATCGAAACGAAAATAATCAGATAGAATCAAAAGTAATCAAATTGAAACCAAAATAATCGAATCAAATCAACAATAATCGAGTCGAATCGAGAATAATCGAATCGAAATGAAAATAATCGAATCAAAACGAAGATAATCGAATTGAATAAAAACATAATCGAAACGAAAATAAGCGAATCGAAACGAAAAAAATCGCATCAAAACGAAAATAATCGAATCGAAACCAAAATAATCAATCAAAATGAAAATAATCGAATCGAATCGAAAATAATCACATCAAAACGAAAATAAACGAATCGAATCAAAAAATTCGAATCGAAAAGAAACGAATTGAATCGAATCGAAAAAAATCAAATCGAATAGAAAATAATCGAATTGAAATGAAAAAAATCAAGTAGAAGCGAAAATAATCTAATCGAAACCAAAATAATTAAATGGAAATGAAAATAACCGAATCGAATAGAAAATAATCAAATCGAATCGAAAATAATCAAATCGAATCGGAAATAATCGAATCGAAACCAAAATAATCGAATCGAAATGAAAAAAATCAAGTAGAAGCGAAAATAATTAAATCGAATCGAAAATAATCTAATCGAAATAAAAATAATCAAATCGAAACGAAAATAATCAAATAGAAAGGAAAATAATTGAATCAAAAAGAAGCGAATTGAATTGAATCGAAAAGAATCAAATCGAATCGAAAATAATCAAATCGAAATGAGAAAAATCAAATCGAATCAAAAATAATTGAATCGAATCTAATACAAATCTAACTGAAAATAATCAAATTGAATCGAAAAAATTCGAATAGAAAAGAAACGAATTGAATCGAATCGAAAAAAATCAAATCGAATAGAAAATAATCAAATCGAAACGAAAATAATCAATTGAAATGAAAATAATCGAATCGAAACCAAAATATTCAAATCCACATGAAAATAATTGATCTAATCGAAAATAATCAAGTCGAATAGAAAATAATCGAATCAAAATGAAAATAATCAATCGAAACGAAAATCGAATCAAATTAAAAATAATCAAATCGAAACGAATATAATCTAATTGAATAGAAAATAATCAAATCGAAACGAAAATAACCGAATCGAAATTAAAATAATTGAATCGAAACGAAAATAAATAATCAAAACGACAATGATCGAATTGAAACGAAAAAAAATCAAATTGAAACACAAAAATAATCGAATCGAAAAGAAAAAAATCCAATCAAATAGCATTGAATCGAAAAAATCGATTCGAATTGAATCGAAAATATCGAATCGAAACGAAAATAAATGAATCAAAACAATAATGGAATGAATCGAAACGAAAATAAATGAATCGAAACGAAAAAATCATGTAGAAGCGAAAAAAATCAAATCAAAAATAATCAAATCGAAAATAATCAAATAGAAATGAAAATAATCGAATCGAGATGAGAAAAGTCAAATCGAAATGAAAATAATCGAATCGAAACGAAAATAATCGAATCGAAAAGAAAATAAACGGATCGAATCGAAAAAATTCGAATTGAAAAGAAACGAATTGAATCGACATGAAAATAATCGAATCGGATAGAAAATAATCGAATCGAAACGTAAAAATTCGAATCGAAAAGAAACGAATTAAATCGACATGAAAATAATCAAATCGAATAGAAAATAATCGAATCGAAACAAAAATAATGAATCGAAACGAGAAAAATCGAATTGAAAAGAAAATAATCGAATCGAATCGAAAAAATTCGAATACAAAAGAAACAAATTGAATCGACATGAAAATAATCGAATCGAATAGAAAATAATCGAATCAAAACGAAAATAATCAATCGATACAAAAATAATCGAATTGAAACCAAAATAATCAAATCCACATGAAAATAATCGAATCGAATCAAAAATAATCAAATCGAAACTAAAATAATCGAATCGAATCGAAAATAATCAAATTGAATAGGAAATAATCGAATCGAAATGAAAAAAATCAAGTAGAAGCGAAAATAATCGAGTTGAAACCAAAATAATTAAATCGACATGAAAATAATCGAATCGAAATAATAAAATAGAAACGAAAATAATCGAGTCGCAACCAAAATAATCGAATCGACATGAAAATAATCGAATCGAAACGAAAATAATCGGATGGAATAAAAAGAATAGAATCTAAACAAAAATAATCAAATCGAAATAAAAAAAAGGAATCGAATCGAATCTAAGAAAATCAAATCTCATCGAATCAATAGAAACCGAATGGAATGGAATCGAATCGAATCGAAAAAAATCGAATCGAAATGAAAATAATCGAATCGAAATGAAGATAATCGAGTTGAATAAAAACATAATCGAAACGAAAATAATCGAATCGAAACAAAAAATCGCATCAAAACGAAAATAATCGAAACCAAAATAATCACACAACATGAAAATAATCGAATTGAATCGAAAATAATCACATCGAAACGAAAATAATCAGATAGAATCAAAAGTAATCAAATTGAAACCAAAATAATCGAATCAAATCAACAATAATCGAGTCGAATCGAGAATAATCGAATCGAAATGAAAATAATCGAATCAAAACGAAGATAATCGAATTGAATAAAAACATAATCGAAACGAAAATAAGCGAATCGAAACGAAAAAAATCGCATCAAAACGAAAATAATCGAATCGAAACCAAAATAATCAATCAAAATGAAAATAATCGAATCGAATCGAAAATAATCACATCAAAACGAAAATAAACGAATCGAATCAAAAAATTCGAATCGAAAAGAAACGAATTGAATCGAATCGAAAAAAATCAAATCGAATAGAAAATAATCGAATTGAAATGAAAAAAATCAAGTAGAAGCGAAAATAATCTAATCGAAACCAAAATAATTAAATGGAAATGAAAATAACCGAATCGAATCGAAAATAATCAAATCGAATCGAAAATAATCAAATCGAATCGGAAATAATGGAATCGAAACCAAAATAATCAAATCGATATGAAAATAATCGAATCGAAAATAATCAAATCGAAACCAAAATAATCGAATCGAAATGAAAAAAATCAAGTAGAAGCGAAAATAATTAAATCGAATCGAAAATAATCTAATCGAAATAAAAATAATCAAATCGAAACGAAAATAATCAAATAGAAACGAAAATAATTGAATCAAAAAGAAGCGAATTGAATTGAATCGAAAAAAATCAAATCGAATCGAAAATAATCAAATCGAAATGAGAAAAATCGAATCGAATCAAAAATAATTGAATCGAATCTAAAATAAACAAATCTAACTGAAAATAATCAAATCGAATCGAAAAAATTCGAATAGAAAAGAAACGAATTGAATCGACATGAAAATAATCGAATCAAATAGAAAATAATCAAATCGAAACGAAGATAATCAATCGATACAAAAATAATCGAATCGAAACCAAAATAATCAAATCCACATGAAAATAATCGAATCGAATCGAAAATAATCAAATCGAAACTAAAATAATCGAATCGAATCGAAAATAATCAAATTGAATAGGAAATAATCGAATCGAAATGAAAAAAATCAAGTAGAAGCGAAAATAATCGAGTTGAAACCAAAATAATTAAA
Source organism: Vulpes vulpes (assembly GCF_048418805.1). Taxonomy (NCBI): domain Eukaryota; kingdom Metazoa; phylum Chordata; class Mammalia; order Carnivora; family Canidae; genus Vulpes; species Vulpes vulpes. Next base: position 18,464 of record NW_027325871.1, read on the forward strand.
TCGACATGAAAATAATCGAATCGAAATAATAAAATAGAAACGAAAATAATCGAATCAAATCGATAATAACCGAATCGAAATGAAAATTATCGAGTCGCAACCAAAATAATCGAATCGACATGAAAATAATCGAATCGAAATGAAAATAACCGAATGGAATAAAAAGAATAGAATCTCAACAAAAATAATCAAATCGAAATGAAAAAAATGGAATCGAATCGAATCCAATCTAAGAAAATCAAATCACATCGAATCGATAGAAATCGAATGGAATGGAATCAAATCGAATCGAAAAAAATCGAATCGAAACGAAAATAATCGAATCGAAATGAAGATAATCGAATCGAATCGAAAATAATTGAATCGAAACGTAAATAATCAAATCGAAGTGAAAATAAACGAATCGATTTAAAAATTCGAATTGAAACGAAAATAATCGAATCGAATCAAAAACAATCGAGTTGAAACGAAAATAATTGAGTTGAAACAAAAATAATCCAATCGAAATGAAAATCGAATCAAAACGAAAATAATCGAATGGAATAAAAAGAATACAGTCAAAAGAAAAATAATCAAATCGAAATGAAAAAAATGGAATGGAATCGAATCGAATTGAAGAAAATCAAATCGCATCGAATCGATAAATATCGAATGGAATGGAATTGAATCGAAACGAAAATAATCGAATCAAAACGAAGATAACCGAATCGAATAAAAACATAATCGAAACGAAAATAAGCGAATCGAAACGAAAAAAATCGCATCAAAACGAAAATAATCGAATCGAAACCAAAATAATCAATCAAAATGAAAATAATCGAATCGAATCGAAAATAATCACATCAAAACGAAAATAAACGAATCGAATCAAAAAATTCGAATCGAAAAGAAACGAATTGAATCGAATCGAAAAAAATCAAATCGAATAGAAAATAATCGAATTGAAATGAAAAAAATCAAGTAGAAGCGAAAATAATCTAATCGAAACCAAAATAATTAAATGGAAATGAAAATAACCGAATCGAATCGAAAATAATCAAATCGAATCGAAAATAATCAAATCGAATCGGAAATAATCGAATCGAAACCAAAATAATCGAATCCAAATGAAAAAAATCAAGTAGAAGCGAAAATAATTAAATCGAATCGAAAATAATCTAATCGAAATAAAAATAATCAAATCGAATCGAAAATAATCAAATCGAAATGAGAAAAATCGAATCGAATCAAAAATAATTGAATCGAATCTAAAATAAACAAATCTAACTGAAAATAATCAAATCGAATCGAAAAAACTCGAATAGAAAAGAAACGAATTGAATCGACATGAAAATAATCGAATCGAATAGAAAATAATCAAATCGAAACGAAGATAATCAATCGATACAAAAATAATCGAATCGAAACCAAAATAATCAAATCCACATGAAAATAATCGAATCGATTCGAAAATAATCAAATCGAAACTAAAATAATCGAATCGAATCGAAAATAATCAAATTGAATAGGAAATAATCGAATCGAAATGAAAAAAATCAAGTAGAAGCGAAAATAATCGAGTTGAAACCAAAATAATTAAATCGACATGAAAATAATCGAATCGAAATAATAAAATAGAAACGAAAATAATCGAATCAAATCGATAATAACCGAATCAAAATGAAAATTATCGAGTCGCAACCAAAATAATCGAATCGACATGAAAATAATCGAATCGAAATGAAAATAATCGAATGGAATAAAAAGAATAGAATCTAAACAAAAATAATCAAATCGAAATGAAAAAAATGGAATCGAATCGAATCGAATCTAAGAAAATCAAATCACATCGAATCGATAGAAATCGAATGGAATGGAATCAAATCGAATCGAAAAAAATCGAATCGAAACGAAAATAATCGAATCGAAATGAAGATAATCGAATCGAATCGAAAATAATTGAATCGAAACGTAAATAATCAAATCGAAGTGAAAATAAACGAATCGATTTAAAAATTCGAATTGAAACGAAAATAATCGAATCGAATCAAAAACAATCGAGTTGAAACGAAAATAATTGAGTTGAAACAAAAATAATCCAATCGAAATGAAAATCGAATCAAAACGAAAATAATCGAATGGAATAAAAAGAATACAGTCAAAAGAAAAATAATCAAATCGAAATGAAAAAAATGGAATGGAATCGAATCGAATTGAAGAAAATCAAATCGCATCGAATCGATAAATATCGAATGGAATGGAATTGAATCGAAACGAAAATAATCGAATCAAAACGAAGATAATCGAATCGAATAAAAACATAATCGAAACGAAAATAATCGAATCGAAACCAAAATAATCAATCAAAATGAAAATAATCGAATCGAATCGAAAATAATCACATCAAAACGAAAATAAACGAATCGAATCAAAAAATTCGAATCGAAAAGAAACGAATTGAATCGAATCGAAAAAAATCAAATCGAATAGAAAATAATCGAATTGAAATGAAAAAAATCAAGTAGAAGCGAAAATAATCTAATCGAAACCAAAATAATTAAATGGAAATGAAAATAACCGAATCGAATCGAAAATAATCAAATCGAATCGAAAATAATCAAATCGAATCGGAAATAATGGAATCGAAACCAAAATAATCAAATCGATATGAAAATAATCGAATCGAAAATAATCAAATCGAAACCAAAATAATCGAATCGAAATGAAAAAAATCAAGTAGAAGCGAAAATAATTAAATCGAATCGAAAATAATCTAATCGAAATAAAAATAATCAAATCGAAACGAAAATAATCAAATAGAAACGAAAATAATTGAATCAAAAAGAAGCGAATTGAATTGAATCGAAAAAAATCAAATCGAATCGAAAATAATCAAATCGAAATGAGAAAAATCAAATCGAATCAAAAATAATTGAATCGAATCTAAAACAAATCTAACTGAAAATAATCAAATTGAATCGAAAAAATTCGAATAGAAAAGAAACGAATTGAATCGAATCGAAAAAAATCAAATCGAATAGAAAAAAATCAAATCGAAACGAAAATAATCAATTGAAATGAAAATAATCGAATCGAAACCAAAATATTCAAATCCACATGAAAATAATTGATCGAATCGAAAATAATCAAGTCGAATAGAAAATAATCGAATCGAAATGAAAATAATCAATCGAAACGAAAATCGAATCAAATTAAAAATAATCAAATCGAAACGAATATAATCTAATTGAATAGAAAATAATCAAATCGAAACGAAAATAACCGAATCGAAATTAAAATAATTGAATCGAAACGAAAATAAATAATCAAAACGACAATGATCGAATTGAAACGAAAAAAAATCAAATTGAAACACAAAAATAATCGAATCGAAAAGAAAAAAATCCAATCGAATAGCATCGAATCGAAAAAATCGATTCGAATTGAATCGAAAATATCGAATCGAAACGAAAATAAATGAATCAAAACAATAATGATTGAATCGAAACGAAAATAAATGAATCGAAACGAAAAAATCATGTAGAAGCGAAAAAAATCAAATCAAAAATAATCAAATCGAAAATAATCAAATAGAAATGAAAATAATCGAATCGAGATGAGAAAAGTCAAATCGAAATGAAAATAATCGAATCGAAACGAAAATAATCGAATCGAAAAGAAAATAAACGGATCGAATCGAAAAAATTCGAATTGAAAAGAAACGAATTGAATCGACATGAAAATAATCGAATCGGATAGAAAATAATCGAATCGAAACGTAAAAATTCGAATCGAAAAGAAACGAATTAAATCGACATGAAAATAATCAAATCGAATAGAAAATAATGAATCGAAACGAGAAAAATCGAATTGAAAAGAAAATAATCGAATCGAATCGAAAAAATTCGAATACAAAAGAAACAAATTGAATCGACATGAAAATAATCGAATCGAATAGAAAATAATCGAATCAAAACGAAAATAATCAATCGATACAAAAATAATCGAATTGAAACCAAAATAATCAAATCCACATGAAAATAATCGAATCGAATCAAAAATAATCAAATCGAAACTAAAATAATCAAATCGAATCGAAAATAATCAAATTGAATAGGAAATAATCGAATCGAAATGAAAAAAATCAAGTAGAAGCGAAAATAATCGAGTTGAAACCAAAATAATTAAATCGACATGAAAATAATCGAATCGAAATAATAAAATAGAAACGAAAATAATCGAGTCGCAACCAAAATAATCGAATCGACATGAAAATAATCGAATCGAAACGAAAATAATCGGATGGAATAAAAAGAATAGAATCTAAACAAAAATAATCAAATCGAAATAAAAAAAAGGAATCGAATCGAATCTAAGAAAATCAAATCTCATCGAATCAATAGAAACCAAATGGAATGGAATCGAATCGAATCGAAAAAAATCGAATCGAAATGAAAATAATCGAATCGAAATGAAGATAATCGAGTTGAATAAAAACATAATCGAAACGAAAATAATCGAATCGAAACAAAAAATCGCATCAAAACGAAAATAATCGAAACCAAAATAATCACACAACATGAAAATAATCGAATTGAATCGAAAATAATCACATCGAAACGAAAATAATCAGATAGAATCAAAAGTAATCAAATTGAAACCAAAATAATCGAATCAAATCAACAATAATCGAGTCGAATCGAAAATAATCGAATCGAAATGAAAATAATCGAATCGAATCGAAAATAATTGAATCGAAATGTAAATAATCAAATCGAAGTGAAAATAAACGAATCGATTTAAAAATTCGAATTGAAACGAAAATAATCGAATCGAATCAAAAACAATCGAGTTGAAACGAAAATAATGGAGTTGAAACAAAAATAATCCAATCGAAATGAAAATCGAATCAAAACGAAAATAATCGAATGGAATAAAAAGAATACAGTCAAAAGAAAAATAATCAAATCGAAATGAAAAAAATGGAATGGAATCGAATCGAATTGAAGAAAATCAAATCGCATCGAATCGATAAATATCGAATGGAATGGAATTGAATCGAAACGAAAATAATCGAATCAAAACGAAGATAATCGAATCGAATAAAAACATAATCGAAACGAAAATAAGCGAATCGAAACGAAAAAAATCGCATCAAAACGAAAATAATCGAATCGAAACCAAAATAATCAATCAAAATGAAAATAATCGAATCGAATCGAAAATAATCACATCAAAACGAAAATAAACGAATCGAATCAAAAAATTCGAATCGAAAAGAAACGAATTGAATCGAATCGAAAAAAATCAAATCGAATAGAAAATAATCGAATTGAAATGAAAAAAATCAAGTAGAAGCGAAAATAATCTAATCGAAACCAAAATAATTAAATGGAAATGAAAATAACCGAATCGAATCGAAAATAATCAAATCGAATCGAGAATAATCAAATCGAATCGGAAATAATCGAATCGAAACCAAAATAATCGAATCGAAATGAAAAAAATCAAGTAGAAGCGAAAATAATTAAATCGAATCGAAAATAATCTAATCGAAATAAAAATAATCAAATCGAAACGAAAATAATCAAATAGAAACGAAAATAATTGAATCAAAAAGAAGCGAATTGAATTGAATCGAAAAGAATCAAATCGAATCGAAAATAATCAAATCGAAATGAGAAAAATCAAATCGAATCAAAAATAATTGAATCGAATCTAATACAAATCTAACTGAAAATAATCAAATTGAATCGAAAAAATTCGAATAGAAAAGAAACGAATTGAATCGAATCGAAAAAAATCAAATCGAATAGAAAATAATCAAATCGAAACGAAAATAATCAATTGAAATGAAAATAATCGAATCGAAACCAAAATATTCAAATCCACATGAAAATAATTGATCGAATCGAAAATAATCAAGTCGAATAGAAAATAATCGAATCGAAATGAAAATAATCAATCGAAACGAAAATCGAATCAAATTAAAAATAATCAAATCGAAACGAATATAATCTAATTGAATAGAAAATAATCAAATCGAAACGAAAATAACCGAATCGAAATTAAAATAATTGAATCGAAACGAAAATAAATAATCAAAACGACAATGATCGAATTGAAACGAAAAAAAAATCAAATTGAAACACAAAAATAATCGAATCGAAAAGAAAAAAATCCAATCGAATAGCATCGAATCGAAAAAATCGATTCGAATTGAATCGAAAATATCGAATCGAAACGAAAATAAATGAATCAAAACAATAATGATTGAATCGAAACGAAAATAAATGAATCGAAACGAAAAAATCATGTAGAAGCGAAAAAAATCAAATCAAAAATAATCAAATCGAAAATAATCAAATAGAAATGAAAATAATCGAATCGAGATGAGAAAAGTCAAATCGAAATGAAAATAATCGAATCGAAACGAAAATAATCGAATCGAAAAGAAAATAAACGGATCGAATCGAAAAAATTCGAATTGAAAAGAAACGAATTGAATCGACATGAAAATAATCGAATCGGATAGAAAATAATCGAATCGAAACGTAAAAATTCGAATCGAAAAGAAACGAATTAAATCGACATGAAAATAATCAAATCGAATAGAAAATAATCGAATCGAAACAAAAATAATGAATCGAAACGAGAAAAATCGAATTGAAAAGAAAATAATCGAATCGAATCGAAAAAATTCGAATACAAAAGAAACAAATTGAATCGACATGAAAATAATCGAATCGAATAGAAAATAATCGAATCAAAACGAAAATAATCAATCGATACAAAAATAATCGAATTGAAACCAAAATAATCAAATCCACATGAAAATAATCGAATCGAATCAAAAATAATCAAATCGAAACTAAAATAATCGAATCGAATCGAAAATAATCAAATTGAATAGGAAATAATCGAATCGAAATGAAAAAAATCAAGTAGAAGCGAAAATAATCGAGTTGAAACCAAAATAATTAAATCGACATGAAAATAATCGAATCGAAATAATAAAATAGAAACGAAAATAATCGAGTCGCAACCAAAATAATCGAATCGACATGAAAATAATCGAATCGAAACGAAAATAATCGGATGGAATAAAAAGAATAGAATCTAAACAAAAATAATCAAATCGAAATAAAAAAAAGGAATCGAATCGAATCTAAGAAAATCAAATCTCATCGAATCAATAGAAACCGAATGGAATGGAATCGAATCGAATCGAAAAAAATCGAATCGAAATGAAAATAATCGAATCGAAATGAAGATAATCGAGTTGAATAAAAACATAATCGAAACGAAAATAATCGAATCGAAACAAAAAATCGCATCAAAACGAAAATAATCGAAACCAAAATAATCACACAACATGAAAATAATCGAATTGAATCGAAAATAATCACATCGAAACGAAAATAATCAGATAGAATCAAAAGTAATCAAATTGAAACCAAAATAATCGAATCAAATCAACAATAATCGAGTCGAATTGAAAATAATCGAATCGAAATGAAAATAATCGAATCGAATCGAAAATAATTGAATCGAAATGTAAATAATCAAATCGAAGTGAAAATAAACGAATCGATTTAAAAATTCGAATTGAAACGAAAATAATCGAATCGAATCAAAAACAATCGAGTTGAAACGAAAATAATTGAGTTGAAACAAAAATAATCCAATCGAAATGAAAATCGAATCAAAACGAAAATAATCGAATGGAATAAAAAGAATACAGTCAAAAGAAAAATAATCAAATCGAAATGAAAAAAATGGAATGGAATCGAATCGAATTGAAGAAAATCAAATCGCATCGAATTGATAAATATCGAATGGAATGGAATTGAATCGAAACGAAAATAATCGAATCAAAACGAAGATAATCGAATCGAATAAAAACATAATCGAAACGAAAATAATCAATCGAAATGAAAATCAAATCGAAGCCAAAATAATCAAATCCACATGAAAAAAATCAAATCGAATCGAAAATAATCAAATCGAAACTAAAATCATATCGACATGAAAAAAATCAAATCGAATTGAAAATAATCAAATCGAAACTAAAATCAAATTGACATGAAAAAAATCAAATCGAATCAAAAATAATCAAATCGAAACAAAAATAATCAAATTGAATCAAAAATAATCAAATCGAATCGAAAATAATCAATCGAAACGAAAATAATAGAAACGAAACCAAAATAATCAAATCGACATGAAAATAATGGAATCGAATCGAAAGTAATCAAATAGTAACTAAAATAATCGAATAGAATAGAAAATGATGAAATCGAAACGAAAATAATCAATCGAAATGAAAATCAAATCGAAAACAAAATAATCAAATCGACGTGAAAAAAATCAAATCGAATAGAAAATAATCGAATCAAAACAAAAATAATGAATCAAAACGAGAAAAATCGAATCGAAAAGAAAATAATCGGATCGAATCGAAAAAATTCGATTTGAAAAGAAACGAATTGAATCGACATGAAAATAATCGAATCGAATAGAAAATAATCGAATTGAAACGAAAATAATCAAATAGAAATGAAAATAATCGAATCGAAAAGAAACAAATTGAATTGAATCGAAAAAAATCAAATCGAATTGAAAATAATCAAATCGAAATGAGAAAAATCGAATCGAATCAAAAATAATTGAATCGAATCTAAAATAAACAAAGCTAACTGAAAATAAATCGAATCGAAAAAATTCGAATAGAAAAGAAACGAATTGAATCGACATGAAAATAATCGAATCAAATAGAAAATAATCAAATCGAAACGAAGATAATCAATCGATACAAAAATAATCGAATCGAAACCAAAATAATCAAATCCACATGAAAATAATCGAATCGAATCGAAAATAATCAAATCGAAACTAAAATAATCGAATCGAATCGAAAATAATCAAATTGAATAGGAAATAATCGAATCGAAATGAAAAAAATCAAGTAGAAGCGAAAATAATCGAGTTGAAGCCAAAATAATTAAATCAACATGAAAATAATCGAATCGAAATAATAAAATAGAAACGAAAATAATCGAATCAAATCGATAATAACCGAATCGAAATGAAAATTATCGAGTCGCAACCAAAATAATCGAATCGACATGAAAATAATCGAATCGAAATGAAAATAATCGAATGGAATAAAAAGAATAGAATCTAAACAAAAATAATCAAATCGAAATGAAAAAAATGGAATCGAATCGAATCCAATCTAAGAAAATCAAATCACATCGAATCGATAGAAATCGAATGGAATGGAATCAAAACGAATCGAAAAAAATCGAATCGAAACGAAAATAATCGAATTGAAATGAAGATAATCGAATCGAATCGAAAATAATTGAATCGAAACGTAAATAAATCGAAGTGAAAATAAACGAATCGATTTAAAAATTCGAATTGAAACGAAAATAATCGAATCGAATCAAAAACAATCGAGTTGAAACGAAAATAATTGAGTTGAAACAAAAATAATCCAATCGAAATGAAAATCGAATCAAAACGAAAATAATCGAATGGAATAAAAAGAATACAGTCAAAAGAAAAATAATCAAATCGAAATGAAAAAAATGGAATGGAATCGAATCGAATTGAAGAAAATCAAATCGCATCGAATCGATAAATATCGAATGGAATGGAATTGAATCGAAACGAAAATAATCGAATCAAAACGAAGATAATCGAATCGAATAAAAACATAATCGAAACGAAAATAAGCGAATCGAAACGAAAAAAATCGCATCAAAACGAAAATAATCGAATCGAAACCAAAATAATCAATCAAAATGAAAATAATCGAATCGAATCGAAAATAATCACATCAAAACGAAAATAAACGAATCGAATCAAAAAATTCGAATCGAAAAGAAACGAATTGAATCGAATCGAAAAAAATCAAATCGAATAGAAAATAATCGAATTGAAATGAAAAAAATCAAGTAGAAGCGAAAATAATCTAATCGAAACCAAAATAATTAAATGGAAATGAAAATAACCGAATCGAATCGAAAATAATCAAATCGAATCGAAAATAATCAAATCGAATCGGAAATAATGGAATCGAAACCAAAATAATCAAATCGATATGAAAATAATCGAATCGAAAATAATCAAATCGAAACCAAAATAATCGAATCGAAATGAAAAAAATCAAGTAGAAGCGAAAATAATTAAATCGAATCGAGAATAATCTAATCGAAATAAAAATAATCAAATCGAAACGAAAATAATCAAATAGAAACGAAAATAATTGAATCAAAAAGAAGCGAATTGAATTGAATCGAAAAAAATCAAATCGAATCGAAAATAATCAAATCAAAATGAGAAAAATCAAATCGAATCAAAAATAATTTAATCGAATCTAAAACAAATCTAACTGAAAATAATCAAATTGAATCGAAAAAATTCGAAAAGAAACGAATTGAATCGAATCGAAAAAAATCAAATCGAATAGAAAATAATCAAATCGAAACGAAAATAATCAATTGAAATGAAAATAATCGAATCGAAACCAAAATATTCAAATCCACATGAAAATAATTGATCGAATCGAAAATAATCAAGTCGAATAGAAAATAATCGAATCGAAATGAAAATAATCAATCGAAACGAAAATCGAATCAAATTAAAAATAATCAAATCGAAACGAATATAATCTAATTGAATAGAAAATAATCAAATCGAAACGAAAATAACCGAATCGAAATTAAAATAATTGAATCGAAACGAAAATAAATAATCAAAACGACAATGATCGAATTGAAACGAAAAAAAATCAAATTGAAACACAAAAATAATCGAATCGAAAAGAAAAAAATCCAATCGAATAGCATCGAATCGAAAAAATCGATTCGAATTGAATCGAAAATATCGAATCGAAACGAAAATAAATGAATCAAAACAATAATGATTGAATCGAAACGAAAATAAATGAATCGAAACGAAAAAATCATGTAGAAGCGAAAAAAATCAAATCAAAAATAATCAAATCGAAAATAATCAAATAGAAATGAAAATAATCGAATCGAGATGAGAAAAGTCAAATCGAAATGAAAATAATCGAATCGAAACGAAAATAATCGAATCGAAAAGAAAATAAACGGATCGAATCGAAAAAATTCGAATTGAAAAGAAACGAATTGAATCGACATGAAAATAATCGAATCGGATAGAAAATAATCGAATCGAAACGTAAAAATTCGAATCGAAAAGAAACAAATTAAATCGACATGAAAATAATCAAATCGAATAGAAAATAATCGAATCGAAACAAAAAAAATGAATCGAAACGAGAAAAATCGAATCGAAAAGAAAATAATCGAATCGAATCGAAAAAATTCGAATACAAAAGAAACAAATTGAATCGACATGAAAATAATCGAATCGAATAGAAAATAATCGAATCAAAACGAAAATAATCAATCGATACAAAAATAATCGAATTGAAACCAAAATAATCAAATCCACATGAAAATAATCGAATCGAATCAAAAATAATCAAATCGAAACTAAAATAATCAAATCGAATCGAAAATAATCAAATTGAATAGGAAATAATCGAATCGAAATGAAAAAAATCAAGTAGAAGCGAAAATAATCGAGTTGAAACCAAAATAATTAAATCGACATGAAAATAATCGAATCGAAATAATAAAATAGAAACGAAAATAATCGAGTCGCAACCAAAATAATCGAATCGACATGAAAATAATCGAATCGAAACGAAAATAATCGGATGGAATAAAAAGAATAGAATCTAAACAAAAATAATCAAATCGAAATAAAAAAAAGGAATCGAATCGAATCTAAGAAAATCAAATCTCATCGAATCAATAGAAACCGAATGGAATGGAATCGAATCGAATCGAAAAAAATCGAATCGAAATGAAAATAATCGAATCGAAATGAAGATAATCGAGTTGAATAAAAACATAATCGAAACGAAAATAATCGAATCGAAACAAAAAATCGCATCAAAACGAAAATAATCGAAACCAAAATAATCACACAACATGAAAATAATCGAATTGAATCGAAAATAATCACATCGAAACGAAAATAATCAGATAGAATCAAAAGTAATCAAATTGAAACCAAAATAATCGAATCAAATCAACAATAATCGAGTCGAATCGAGAATAATCGAATCGAAATGAAAATAATCGAATCAAAACGAAGATAATCGAATTGAATAAAAACATAATCGAAACGAAAATAAGCGAATCGAAACGAAAAAAATCGCATCAAAACGAAAATAATCGAATCGAAACCAAAATAATCAATCAAAATGAAAATAATCGAATCGAATCGAAAATAATCACATCAAAACGAAAATAAACGAATCGAATCAAAAAATTCGAATCGAAAAGAAACGAATTGAATCGAATCGAAAAAAATCAAATCGAATAGAAAATAATCGAATTGAAATGAAAAAAATCAAGTAGAAGCGAAAATAATCTAATCGAAACCAAAATAATTAAATGGAAATGAAAATAACCGAATCGAATCGAAAATAATCAAATCGAATCGAAAATAATCAAATCGAATCGGAAATAATGGAATCGAAACCAAAATAATCAAATCGATATGAAAATAATCGAATCGAAAATAATCAAATCGAAACCAAAATAATCGAATCGAAATGAAAAAAATCAAGTAGAAGCGAAAATAATTAAATCGAATCGAAAATAATCTAATCGAAATAAAAATAATCAAATCGAAACGAAAATAATCAAATAGAAACGAAAATAATTGAATCAAAAAGAAGCGAATTGAATTGAATCGAAAAAAATCAAATCGAATCGAAAATAATCAAATCGAAATGAGAAAAATCGAATCGAATCAAAAATAATTGAATCGAATCTAAAATAAACAAATCTAACTGAAAATAATCAAATCGAATCGAAAAAATTCGAATAGAAAAGAAACGAATTGAATCGACATGAAAATAATCGAATCAAATAGAAAATAATCAAATCGAAACGAAGATAATCAATCGATACAAAAATAATCGAATCGAAACCAAAATAATCAAATCCACATGAAAATAATCGAATCGAATCGAAAATAATCAAATCGAAACTAAAATAATCGAATCGAATCGAAAATAATCAAATTGAATAGGAAATAATCGAATCGAAATGAAAAAAATCAAGTAGAAGCGAAAAAAATAATCGAGTTGAAACCAAAATAATTAAATCGACATGAAAATAATCGAATCGAAATAATAAAATAGAAACGAAAATAATCGAGTCGCAACCAAAATAATCGAATCGACATGAAAATAATCGAATCGAAACGAAAATAATCGGATGGAATAAAAAGAATAGAATCTAAACAAAAATAATCAAATCGAAATAAAAAAAAGGAATCGAATCGAATCTAAGAAAATCAAATCTCATCGAATCAATAGAAACCGAATGGAATGGAATCGAATCGAATCGAAAAAAATCGAATCGAAATGAAAATAATCGAATCGAAATGAAGATAATCGAGTTGAATAAAAACATAATCGAAACGAAAATAATCGAATCGAAACAAAAAATCGCATCAAAACGAAAATAATCGAAACCAAAATAATCACACAACATGAAAATAATCGAATTGAATCGAAAATAATCACATCGAAACGAAAATAATCAGATAGAATCAAAAGTAATCAAATTGAAACCAAAATAATCGAATCAAATCAACAATAATC